>NC_057714.1:2313122-2357971 GCF_004010195.1 Chiloscyllium plagiosum
ATCCTGTCCCTCAGGATTCCCTCCAACAACTTGCCCACCATCGACATCAGGCTCACTGGTCTATAGTTCCCTGGCTTGTCCTTACCATCTATCTTAAATAGTGGCACCACGTTAGCCAACCTCCAGTCTTCCGGCACCTCACCTGTGACTATCGATGATACAAATATCTCAGCAAGAAGCCCAGCAATCACTTCTCTAGCTTCCCACAGAGTTCTAGGGTACACCTGATCAGGTCCTGGGGATTTGTCCACTTGTATGTGTTTCAAGACATCCAGCACTTCCTCCTCTATAATATGGACATTTTTCAAGATGTCACCATCTATTTCCCTACATTCTATATCTTCCATGTCCTTTCCCAGAGTAAAGTAGGACATTTCTGAAGAGTCTGAGAAAGAATACCAGATGAACTCTATTAATTGATGGTTGGGCTACCAGCGAAGATTAGTTATGAAGTTCTGAAATTGAAATGGCTGCTGTTTCAAATAAGTAGAAAACAAGTGCAGGGCGTGTCAGGGGAAAGAATGTATAATTCTGATTCAGAAGGCAATATATGACCAGGAGTGTATCAAATGCATGCAGTTATAATGAGAGAAGTGGATGTAAGTGATCATGTTCCTGAATGACTAATCAGAGGAGCAGTGGTCAAGGAGACACTGTCAGGGAAGTGAAGTAATACCATCAGGCTTTTAGCAGCACATAAGCAATTGCGATAGTCTTATGGGGGTTGACTATGTATGTGTGAGCGCAGTGGGGTCATCTATACATATGCTAACATCACTGGTGAAACCAGTGGCAGATATATAGTTGTTTCTACAGGTTGCCATCATCCACTGGTTTCACAGACTATGTTGCGCACGCCTGGGGAAATTTTGCATTTTGCATAATGTTATATTTATATGCACAGCCCTATTCTTTGTAGGCAAAAGAAAATGTCCACATATCGCACTTTTCTCAATGAGGAAAGGGTTCTGTAGACAGCCAATTCCTGCTGCATCTCCAAGGCAACTCTCTACTTGTTAAGTGTTGATCTGCCTGGTTGTAAAATTTACGGTTTACATTTCCAGCTGCATTTCCATGCAAACCAGTTAGCCCAATTTCTTATACTGTATGAATTGCTGTTTTCTCTCCCAAGTTGGTTTTCTTGCATTTTAGATGAATACGAGACAAAAATCTTTGACTCAACGTTTAATTTATGTAACTTGTGGATGGTCATAATAGGACATCTGGTTCACTGACGTTCTTCAGGAAGGAAGTTTGCCATCCTTTCATAGTCTGGCCTATATGTGATTCAAGACTGATTCAAGAGATGCCCTAGAAAACCACTTAGCTGTCTTCAAGAAAGTGGTTCATCACTACCTTCCCAACAACAAAGTTAAAAATCACGCAACACCAGGTTATAGTCCAATCATCTGATGAAGGAGCAGTTCTCTGAAAGCTAGTGCTTCCAAATAAACCTGTTGGACTTTAACCTGGTGTTGTGTGATTTTTAACTTTGTCCACCCCAATCCATCTCCAAATCATTCTCAACGAGAACTAGGGAATGGTAATGAATGCAAGCCTCTGAATGAATATGACAAAAATGTTGATCGACATTTGGAGTACTCAGATTTTAGTTTTCTTTAATATATTATTTAGAGAATTTGGCTTTATGCCATCAGTATCAACATAAAACCCTTTCAAGATTTGTTGACACTAGGGAATGGAGGCAAGTAGCTGCATTCAATCAGAAGTGTGATTTATGATTGTACTCCATAGGATTTGAAGAACTGTAGGTCATTACAAAAGACTAAATTTCAATGTCCTTATTTTTAGCTGATTCTCAAGTTGAAATATTGCCTTTTCATTGCTGTAGTTTGCAATATAAGTGAATCTGAGAAGTTACTTTTTAGATATTCCTTCTTTCAAAGGGAAAATAGAATTTTAAGATACAAGTCACCAATTTTTAAAGTTTTGGCTGCATCTTTCCAAAAGAGGCATCTAAAATACAAAAATATGCAAGATGTTTTGATGTAGCACTGACTATGTTAAAAACCTGTTTGGTAACTATTCTTTCTGTGGATAAATATTGATTATATTTGAGAGACAATGCCTAGATTTTCTCTGTCATGGCAAAAATGCTGGAAGATGCCAGAAAGTGAAGTCCTACCTTGAATCCACAACTATAATTTTTGCGGGACAGACCATAGTTCCTGATGAAGGGCTTTTGCCTGAAATGTCGACTCTCTTGCTCCTTGGATGCTGCCTAACCTGCTGCTCTTTTCCAGCACCACCATTCTCGACTGTGATCTCCAGCATCTGCAGTCCTTACTTTCTCATAGTTCATATATGCATGGTTCCCAGAATCAGGCAGCCATTTAAATAATTTGCTGCTTCCACTAAAATCAGATATTGGAGCCCAGGAATATAAACTTGGAGCATAGAGATTATACCAAGGAAGAGCTGGTCTGGTCTTAATATATATTTTTTGGTCAGCCAAGGTCAGTTTTGAATATGCAAAGTGCCTCTATGGATCTGATCCTGGGACAGTTTTGGAGATAATAAGTTGCTTTTTGGGAGATGTAACATTCTCTTTGGGAAACGTAAGGCAACCTTTGGAATTGTGAAATGTATGCGTGCTATACATAAAAATTGGCTTGTGGAAGAAATAAAAGAAAGGAGAGCACTCAGTGAATAGCAGAAAATAGGAAGTCCAGAGGAACAGAGGGATCTGGGAGTTTTCATCTACAGATCTCTGAAGGCAGCAAGGCCTCTTCTGGAGTACTGTATGCAGTTCTCATTGCCCTGCTATAGGAAGGATACTATTAAATTGGAGAGGGGTCAGAAAAGATTCAACAGGATATTACCAGGAATGGAGGGTTTGAGTTATAAAAAATAGGTGAGGACTTTTTTCACTGGAGTGTAGGAGGTTGAGGGGTGACTTCATAGAAGTTTATAAAATCATGATAAAGTGATTAGCGAGGGTATTTTTCCTAGGATGGGTAGTTCAAAACTTACAGGCATATCTTAAGATAGGAGAAGTTAGATTTTAAAAAGACTTGAGGGGCAACCTTTTCACACAGAGAGTGATAAGTGTGTGAAATGAACTGCCAGAGGAAGTGGTGGATGCAGATAAAGTTACAACATTTAAAATGTGTTTGATAAGTATACAAATAGGCAATATGGGCTAGGTGCAGGCAAATAAGACTAGTTTAGTTTGGGAACATAGTCAGCATGAACTAGTTGGACTTAAGGGTCTGTTTTCAAGCTGTATTAATACAGATCTATGACTATATGACAGGTTAGTAGGTAGCTAAGAAGGGAGACACAACACTTGGTTTTTATCAGTTGTGGCATATATTATAATGGCAGGTTATGTTGGAGCTGTACGCAACGTTAGTTAGGCCCAGTACTGTGTAGAGTCCTGGTCCCCACACTATAGGGAGGATGTGACTGTACTGAAGGGGTTACTGAGGAGATTCAACAGGATGATCCTGTGATTGAACACTTTAGCTTTGAAGAGAGGTTGAATAGACTAGGGTTGTTTAGAGCAGAGAAGATCAAGGGGATACTTGACTGAGATGATGAAAATCATGAATACACTAAGGGAGAAATTGCTCCCTCTTAGTTAAAGGGTCAAAACAAGGAGGCATTATTTTAAGATGAAAGGCAGGTGGTTTAGAGGAGAGTTGAGGAAAATATTGAGGGTGGCTGGAATCTCAAATGCACTGCCTAGTAGGGTAGTTGAGGTGGGAAATCTCACAACCGAGAAAAAGCACTTGGCTGAGCATTCAAAATGTCATTACATTCAAGGCTATGGGCCAAATGCTGGAAAGTGGGACCAGTGTACATTTATGATTTTGCCAGTGCAGACTCAGTGAGCCAATGGACCTCTTCTCAACAGAATGATGCTATGATTTTAAAATGTGTATAAACATTTTAAAAACTTGCTTCATGGGAATATGGATGTCACGGGTTAGGTCAGCATTTATTGCCCATTCATAATAGTTGTTGATAAGCTGATGGCAAGCTGCTTTTTTGAACCACTGCAGTCCTTTGGGTGTAGGTATATCCACAGTGCTGCTAGAAAGGGATTTCCAGGATTTCAATCCATTGACAGTGAAGGAGCAGTAATAGTTCTCAGTCAGGATGACGTGTGGCTTGGAGGGAGCTAGCAGGCAGTTGTGTTCCAGTGCATCTGCAGTCCATGTCCTTCTTAGCGGTTGAAGCTTGTGGGTTGGACTTGCTTTTGTAGCCACAGTAGTTATCCGGCTGGTCCTGTCACTTTATGATCAATGATAACCCCCAAGTAACATAGGCTTGCCTCCAGCAGGATATCTTTACATGATATGGCAATGCTTATATTATCCCCCATAAGAAACTGGGCCTCGATAACATGACATTGAATGATCTAACAGTTGCTTATTGCAGCTGGCTATTATATAAAGACTTATATATAAACATATTAACTGTGCGACATAACACCATATTCCTCTTTATCCAAAGATAAAACTGTTCCCAAACAGATATATATGGTTGTATATAAGTATGGTCAATTCAATAATTATGTAAGCAGGTAAAAATAGTTTACAAAACTGACAAATCAAACTTCAACGTGACACTTCCGAGTTTTGACGATTGCACTCTCTGCCCAGTGCACAGTTTTGGTCACTCATTACCTGCTCATTGTTGTCTATCTCATTCTCCTTTGTCTTTGAAAAAGAACCTATACCTCAGCATGGTTGCCGAACAATGTCATTCACATTTGCCTTCCCAGCCTAGGTTGCACTGAGGAAAGTAATCCCTTCTCCATTGATGCTGCATGTAAATAAAGCAACGAAATTTTAAAATCTTGTTTGTTGCCTGACATTTGATGATCATTGATTTGACAATGCATACCATGTGTTCTGCCAGACCACTTGAGTGTGGATAGTGGGGTGCTGAATTGAAATTCTACTTGGTCCACATCTTTAAATGGTTTGCCAGCAAAAGGTGGTACATTGTCAGATACTATTCATTCCAGGATACCTAATAAACGAAATTAGAACATATCATGTCAATGATGATTGCACACATTACATTAAGTGACTGAATGATGGGAAATCTGGAGAAGTAATCCATGACGATGGTGTAATCTCACACATACACTGAGTAGATCTATTGTATTGGCTGGAACATGATATGGATATAGAAATTGAGGCTCCTCCCTGGCACTGGGACTAATATTTTTGGAATATCTCACTTGCATTCATGAGTCTCTGAATATCCTGATTCATTCCTGGCTGTACAGATTCACCAGCTATCTTGTGTGTTCAGTACTCTTGTGTCTTTGTTGTAATGTAGACATGAACACTTGGTGTAGCTTTAGGACTTCTTTGCCCTTGAAAATAACTTGTTGCAAAGTACCAAGTTCATCTCTGTGTAGCCAAAATAAAGGAATATTTAATATATATGACCAATCCAGGATAATGATGTTTTGCAAGCTTTTGTAGCTGCTCATCTTTGGCAGCTGTTGATTGCAGTTGTTCAGACTGGTTCTGGTCAGTGTAACAGATCAACACTGAGGACATCTTCAACTCCATCTGATGCAAGTATGTTCTGTTCTTCCACAGTATGGGTCATTTGGAATGCATGAACTGTGACTACTCCAAGATTGTGAATGTTGACAGTCCTGCCAAAGCTTGACCATTTATATCTAATAGGAAGACAATGTCAGAACGCCAAGATGAGCCTGAATATTTGCGCTGCATCGTGATTCTGCTAGTGAACAGAATTATTGTTTTGTTATTTGATGTGAATGTCTCCTGTAAGTTGTAGCGATGGAGTGTCACTTGTTGAGGTATATGCTTTTCAGGAGAGAAGCTGCAATATGTTGACACTAGCTTCTGTGTTAACTTTACCTTTGACTGAATGTCATCCTTCTTTTTCAGGACATGTGATATTAATATTGCAAAAACTTCTGATCGCCTTATACCATCAACCTGGTGTGTACAGTTAACACAAAAATAGAGATCTTATAGAATTTGCTTTCCATTTGGTAGACTCTGAACCTTGTCGAAGTGTTTGTTTTTGCGTACCTTCTTAACATTTTCCTTGCTGCCAATATTATGTCCATGTGTGTCTTAAACTGGAGTCTGGTTTGGCTTTTAGAAACATATTTCCTGCACTTGCATACCCATTGTCCCTTTGTGCTACATGCTTTGCTGGGCAGCCTTGGGTTGGTGCATGCCACCACACCCATTACAGATTTTTGATGGCTTGAAACACTTTTCTGACCACAGCAGTAGCGTTGACTGCACCTAAAACATGTAACTGTTGTTGGACAGCTACTATGGCTTCATATTGGGTCCATTTTTAAGCAATGCATCAATGCTATGGCCCTTTTTCTTGTCCAGAAGATCCAGTCAAAAAGCTTTAAATGATGTGCTGGTGATCACTAATTCAATGAACATTTCTGGAAGTTTCTCTTTGAAATGTCACATTCATTCTGTTTTCTGTTTGTATGATGAGTTAGAGTCTGTTAATTCTGAAATTAATTCTTACTTTGAACTGATCTTTGAGAATTTTCCAGATCTTATTTTGAATCTTTAGCATTGTATAGACTGGATAGACTGGATATGTTAATTCTGCAAAACCTGCCTTGCCAATGGCAAATGTGAAAAAGGGTGTTATTAGATGCCTATTCCAAAACGAAGTTTCCGCTTTCCTGATTAAAAAAAACTGTTGGACTATACCTTTCAGTCAGTGTTAATTTAAAAAATGTATTGACATTGTGTCAGTGGAAATTAAATATACCCCTTTTTTAGGAATAGACTTTGCACGTGGTACTGTTTGGAGATATTGTCATTTTTGTTTCACTTTCACGAACAAGCGTATGCTTTGTCATGCACTGAGTCTCAGCTTAAAAGTGCAATGGAGCTTCCTAATTTGATCCTTTAATTTAGTCAATGTTAGAAATTCCTTCTACCTTGAAAAAGCTTAATTTCTAATCAAAAGGATTTACATTTGTTTTATTGGTAGTTAATACACTATCTCCAGAACTATGCAATCGTTTTATTCACTGTAATTAATGTTGTTTACAGGGTGAGAAAATGCCCTTTGTTCAAATCTCTGCTGGCCAAAGCTACTCTCTGGTTAGGCTTCAATTAATTTTTCAAATAATAACATGGAGGTTTTTTTTAAAATAAATGGCCTCTGGTGCTAACTATGATGTGCATTGTGCCTCCAGAAGAGTAACTTTACTTGATGCAGCAATGCTTATATTATCTGTCATTATACAAGAATGGATATCTTGGTATTGAAATATCCAACAGATGTTTTATATATCTGGCTACTGAATGCAAACATTATTCCCACAAGCACAACAGTGTCTGAGTTGGTATTAAGATATTTTGATATAGCAGAGATGCATGCTAATAGTGGGATATTAGCTAATAGTGCTAATAGTGTTATCAGAATTAAGATGGTATCTGAGACTTTCAGGTTGCAGTGATAATATCATGAGCACTTTGCTTGAAATTTAATGCAGCATAAGATGTTGATAGCGGAGATTTCAGTAATGGTAATGCCATTGAATGTTAAGGGGAATCATTAGATTCTCTCTTGTTGGAGATGGTCTTTCTCTGGCACTTTGGTGGCTCAAATTTTACTTGCCACTTATCAGCCCAAGCTTGGATGTTGCCATGTTGTGCTACATATAGACACGGGTTGCTTCAGTACCTGACGAATTGTGAATAATGTTGAACATTGTGCTTCTGATACTAAGATGGAGTGCAGATCATTGATGAGTCATTCTAAGATGATTGGGCCTAGGACATTCACCTGAGGTGATAGTGACTACATGGTAGCCTGGAATTGAAATGACTAACCTTCAACAACCACAACCATTTTCCTTTGTGCTAAGTAGTACTCCAAACAATGGAATGCTTTTCCCTGACTCCCATCGACTTCTCAATGTTATCCTTAGTTCCATGCTGCCCTGATGTCAAAGGCCTCACCTATGGAATTCAGCTCATTTGTCCACGTTAGAACAAGAATGTTTTAAGATCAGGAACTGTGTGACCCTGCTGACACCCAAACTGAGTGTCAGTGAGCAGATTATTCCTATGCATATGCCACTTGAAAGCACTGTTGACAATCTTTTCCAATATTTTACTAATGGCTGGTCTGATGATTGGGACTGCCAAATCTGTCAAGGAACTATCAAAGCTGTCAAGGAACTGTCTAAAGATGTGTGGTATTTCAAACAAATGCTAGATATTTCAGCAGTCTTATTGACATAATCCATTATAGAATTTGTGCTGCAAGGTTGATTTTCCAAAATATCATTTTCATAATGGGCTGCCTATCATGTGAATATTTTAATGGACAGCTCCAAACACTTGTAGAATAGAAATATTTGTTTACGAATGAGATTGGTCAAGGGAATTCTATTTTTTTTTAGATTATTGAGGGTGCTTTTTTTAAAAAAGCAACTTTACATACAGGCTGATATTGTGATTTTTTGTCAATATGCTTCCCAAAGTATGCTCATAGTAAATACTGGGCGAGATGGCATAGAGAGAGGACAATGGTTAGTGGATAGGGAGTATAAGTTGCATTGAGGTTATAAAGGGCATAAGATGGATGGAGGCATAGACTTATGAGTGGCCATGGGGCAGGTACAGATATATGGGTTGACATGACGAGTGGGGCCTTGGAAGAGGGTATATGGAATTAAGTAATATGGATGGAGTATGGAGAATGAAGGGAGTGAGAAGATGACAGCAGAACTAATATTTCATTTTTAATCTTTACCTTTAAACTATGAACACGTTGCCAGAGTTACCAGACAGGTTTTCTAATTCAGTCTGCCCCGGAAATAAGCAGTCTTTTCTTGTGTTGCCCATCCCGATTCCCATCTCCTTGGACGAAAATGGGAAGAGCAAACAGCCATTTTTAAAAGGCAGGTTGGGGGAAGATGATGTTTCTCCCACCTCTGTGCAACCAAATCTGGAATATAAATCTGGACTAGTATGTGAAGCTTTGCTACAGTAAACTGCTCTGCATCTCAAAATATATAATGATATTGAAAAAAGACACAGAAAATATTCAAAAAGGAGAAAGTTGACAAATTTTGTGTGGAGCTGCAATGCCACCTACTGACAGGGAGCCTTAAAGTGAAGTATCAAATTGCACTGGTGCTGTAAAATTGAAAGCTGAACATCCTGGAAACACTTAGCAGGGTAGGTAACGTTTCTAGAAACAAAAATAAGGTTTAACCCTTCATCAGGAATAGGTAGCATTACAATTAATAAGGAGTTACAAGGCCAGTGAAGTAGTGGTGTGAAATAAATAGCGATATGCATGAAAAGTAAGAAAAAGCAAATAATTTGTTGAAAACAATGACTTGAGATATGATAACAGCACAACACAAAAGGAGAACAATGGGAAATTCTAGACCTGCATGAAACTGAGAACAGATGATTAACAAACACAAACAGATCATGTCAAAACTAGCAAAAGTGAGCAGGTTCCACTGGCCAGGGAGTAGAGTTGAAGGAAAAATTATGGAGTCACTGAGGTTGTAGACTATCACACAGGCCCTTTACCAAGAATCTCTCACACCCTCCCTAAATTCCAGAAGTACTGGCACATGCACCTTACACCGCTATCAGAAAACTGAAGTATGATTAAAGTCTGAAGTTGTTAATGTCACTTATAGCTGGTGGGCTACTAAATGCCTAACAGAAAGACAAATTGATCTCTCGATTTGACATTGAGCTTCCTCGAAATTGTATAAGGACAAAGAGAGGTCAGAGTGGGAATAAGATAAATAAAATGATAAGCCACCAAGAAGTCTCAGAATTGTTGCTGTCTATTCAACTCATTCTTCCAAGTTGGATGTTACTCGCATGACTATAATCTATTCCAAATCTTGGTTTTATTTGAGAAAGTACTGGGAACGTCTATTATTTGATTTTTTTTTTGCTGCTATAAGGTAAAGGTTCTCTGACAATGCTGTTAATAAGAGAGTTCCAAGACATTGACCTTGTATCAACAAAAGGAATAACTATATCCGTCTATCAGGCTCGTGTCGAATTTGCTGATGAGTTTCCATATAATTGTTGACCTTGGCCTTCAGGGGACCCGACCACAGTTTTGATGCTGCTGAAGAAGTTCCAGCAAATTACTGCATATCTCTGTAGACAGTACACATTACAGACACATTACATCAGAGGTGGAAGGATTTAAGTAAGTGAGTTAAGTGCCAATCAAGCGAGCAGAGTGCTTTATTCTCAAATCCTCTTGCAGGTGCACCAATCCAATACTGCATCATACTCCTGACTTGGTGATAGAAAGGCAGAAAAAAAACAGATTGCCTGCAGAGTGCCCAACATCTGACTTGTTAAGTAGTCATATGGCTGGGTCAGTGGTGACCGCAGTTTGTTAATGAAGAGGAATATAACAAAGAAATCACAATAAATGTAAAAAAATATAATTTGGCTCTCTTGTTGAGATGGCCACTATTTGACATAATTTCCCAGACTACAATATTATTACCAAATGGAGGATCATTGTTTCCTGACTGTCTCTGACCTTAATCCCTCTGCAGATCTTCTCACCATTGCATAATCCTCTCAACCCAAAGTGTATTCTTCTATGTCTTTCCCAAAATTCATAATTAAAGGCCCAAACCAGTCCCCATTATAACCATGCTCCTCCATCTTTCTGAACTTCTTCTCACATTTCACCTTCAATTTCACTCATTTCTTTCATATATGGGGTTTTGATATGAGTATCTGCATGTATTCTGCAGCTGTGCCTGTGTTCTTGTGGTAAATGTGGAACAGACATTATCATAGTGCTATTCAAGTCCACTGCTTTACCTTTTTTCCCAATACATTGATGACACTATGTGTGCCATTTCATGTTCACATCCAGAACTTAACCAGATTATAAATTTGTTTACAATTTCCATCCTTTGCTTGTCTTCACACGGTTCATCTCTACCTCATCTCTTCCTTTCCTTGATGCTTTGGCTTCATTTCTGATAATACACTATCAAACAATATCCACTATTCCTCATGAAGGGCTTATGTCCAAAACATTGACTCTCCTACTCCTCAGATGCTGCCTGACCTGCTGTGCTTTTCCAGTACCACAATTTTCAGCTCTGACTCTCCAGCATCTGCAGTCCTCTCTTTCTCCCAACATTCACTATAAGCCTATTTATGCACACAGACATCTTTGCTACACTTCCTCACAGAGCTGAAAATGTGTTGCTGGAAAAGCGGAGCAGGTCAGGCAGCATCCAAGGAGCAGGAGGATTGACGTTTCAGGCATAAGCCCTTCTTCGGACTTAGGCCCAAAACGTCGATTCTCCTGCTCCTTGGATGCTGCCTGACCTGCTCCGCTTTTCCAGCAACACATTTTCAGCTCTGATCTCCAGCATCTGCAGTCCTCACTTTTTTCCCTACACTTCCTCACACCCTACTTCCAGAAGGACTACACCCCATTCTCCCAGTTTCTCTTTCTCAATTGTATGTGTTCAGCCTATAGAATATTCAATGCAAGCATTCTGATGTGTCATTCTTTTCCGCAACAAGATTCCTAAACACTGTAGTTGATAAGACCTCAACACATTCTATTCCATGGTACATGTTGGCGCTGTCACCTTTTCACTTCTTTCCAGAACACAACAGGATTGCTCTGGTCTTCAATTTCTACCTCACCAGCTTGAATGTTCAATGAATTACTCTCTGCCATTTTTATCACCTTCAGCATGATTTAGATTAGAAGTACATCTTCCCTTTGCCCCCTTCTTCAAGAATCTGAAGGGACTTTTCCCCCTTCATGACACCTTGTTCCACTCCTCAGTCTCCTCCAAGATCCATTCCTATTCTTGAGGCACTTTTCCATGCAAGCAGAGAAGATGTCATGCAATAATTGCCATTTTACCTCCTCCTTTTTCACCATCTAAGGTTCCAAACATTCCTTCCAGTTGAAATAGTAATTTATTTCTTTTATTTAGTATACTCTATTTACTAGGAGAAAGTGAGGACTGCAGATGCTGGAGATCAGAATCGAAAAGTGTGGGATGTGCTGATGAAGGGCTTATGCCCGAAACATTGACTCTCCTGCTCCTCGGAAAATGCTCAACCTGCTGTGCTATTCCACACTTTTCGACTCATACTCTATTTACTGCCTATGACGTAGTCTCCTTTACTTTCAGAAAATTTCCAGACACCCTCTTTAATTCCTTAAAATCTGTTATATTCTGAACTTTCTCCACTATTAGCAATGAAGTAAAGTGTATGCATGGTCACACACCTGAAACATTAACTTTGTTTCTATCTCCACAGAGGTTGTCAAATCTGTTGTTTTTTTCTAATTTTTCTAACGTTATTGTTGTTTTATCATTGTTAACTTTCTGATTTTATTATCTTTATCGTTACCTGTCACTGTTGGACACAAATTTGCTACTTATTTGCCCACAGCAAGTTATTGTTCTGGTTCTGCTGAATGCAGGTATGAACCACTTTATTATGTCAAAAACTGTCGAGCTAAATGCTGTGACAAACCCCTGAGTGTACAGTGAATGGAATGTGATTGATGAAGCAACTAAAGGTAGCTGGATCTATGATGCTATTTGAGCATCCTTTAATGTTGTTCTGGGTTTGAGATGATTGACCAACAATTCTCATCATAGAGTCTTACAGTCATACAGCACAGAAACAGACCCTTTGTACCAATCCAGTCCATGCTGAACATAATCCTAAATTAAACGAGTCGTACCTCCCTGCTCCTGGCCCATATCCCTCCAAACCTTTTCTATTCATGTACTTATCCAAATATCTTTTAAACCTTGTAACTGTGCCCACATCGATCACTTCCTCAGGAAGTTCATTCCACACACAGACCCCCTCTGTGTAAAAAAATTGTCCCTCATGTCTTTTTTAAATCTCTCTCTCACCTTCAAAACGTGCCCTGTAGTTTTGAAATACTCATCCTAAAGAAAAGACAACTACTATTAATCCTATTTCTACCCCTCATGATATTATGAACTTCTATAAGGTCACCTCTCAACCTCCTACACTCCATTGAAAAAATTCAGTCTTTCTTTATAACTCAAAATTTCCATAGCTGGCAACAACCTGGTAAATCTCTTTTGAACACTCTCCAGCTTAACAATAGTTTTTTAATGCCAGGCAAGATGAGAAACAATGCAAGGTGTTTCTGGTCAAACCCATGCCCGAGTCAGCAATTCAAGAAGAATTATTCTCACCTCTGAAGTTATGTTTCTTCTTAAAATACACTGGGATCAAAACTGAAATCAGGTCTGGTGTCAACTGCTTCTGGGACCACCCAAACTGACCTTAAATCAGCGGGTTATTGTCATGTTTAAAACCTTTGATAGCATGCTGATGACTCATTCATCATTCTCCCAGTGATTAAGAAAAGGTTGATGGGATGATAATATTCCAGATTGGAGTGACCTACTCTTTAAGAAAAGGATATATCTAGGCCTTTTACAAAAAAAAAGGTTGAAGTAAAGAAAAAGTTTTTCTTAATATGAAAACAAATTAGACAGGCAATGGAATGTGTTGATGGATCAGGGGAAAAACTGGGAGCGACACAAGCCCTCTTGCCAGGAGATGATATTGTTTTTTGTGGATCCAGAAGAGAAAATAGATGCAAGCTGTGTCTTGCTGAAGGACTGTGAGCTTCACATCTAAAGGAAGATCTTACAGATTTCAGAATATAGCATATAACTGCTATGAAAGGGGGCGTGGTTTACCTTCCTCTGAAATTCTGCACTACGAAAGAATTATCAGAATGGAAGTACACCTCCAAATTTCTAAGTGAGCCATGAGTGAAACCACCTTTTAGAAATGCAGTGCTCCATTTTTTCATTAAAAAATGGGCCAATTTGCATGAGACTGTCACTCCTCAGAAAATCCAGCCCCTATGATCTGTTGCTGCATTTCCAATAAAGCTCTTTGTTGACATTTACCAAGTTCTGTTATTCCAATTTACATTGATATGAACGGTCAGCTGCATTTAAAATGCTACAACTGCACATATCAAAGCACAGTGTTATAAATTCACATTTTGATGTTTAATGCCTATTAAAAGATTACCAGTCTAGTGATCACAATTTTGTTTTTATAACAGATTGAACATTTGAAGGGATTTAAAATCTTTGAACGTGTTTCATGAATAGGAGCATTTTTACAGATCAAGGATATATGAATTAGAGCTGTCTTAAATTGTCAGCAGTTTGCTTTATTTTCATAGAGGAAGCATTAGTTAGGATAGCAGGGCCATGGGGAGTGGCTGAGAGGTTGCAATAGTAACAGAGACTAGCAGCTTTTACAATAACTAAGATGAAATCCCAAAGAACTGAAATAGTCTTTTAAAACTTCCAATTACTTCCTGTTCCCACCTCCTCTAAACAAACATTGGATGTAGGGGGCCTTTAAAAAGAGATATGTTTGTTTTCCCAACTTGAGCTACCTCCCACAAATGCAAATTAAAGATACATTTAAAATGATTTCACCCAGAACATTATCACCTAAAACATAATAATGTTAAAGATCTAATGACCAGGGAAAGCCAGCACAAATTTCTCTCTCCTGGATTGTCATTTGCAGGAAAGGGTTGCATATTTGAAATTACTTACTTTAAAGTACTATTTTAAAATCAAACAGAAATATTTAGTGTTCATTAGTTCCAGTATTTTTTTCAACTAGTCCCCTATGCTAATTGAAATTTAACGAGAATACCTTGGAAAAATTGTATGCTAGAATTGTTTATTTCTAATGGGTGTCATAAAAATAATTACTTTTTTTGTTTTATTATCAATTTGAAATACCTTAAATGTCTGAAAGTGTTTCAAATTATAATTGACTGCCTTTAAAATGATTGTTACTTAGGCAATTATTACACTCATGCAGCACAGAGCAAGATTCACAGGCAATACAACACAAAATAAATGGAGATGTTTTTGTCTGTTATGGGAATGTTAAAAAAGTTGGCCATTAAACCTGGGTTTAATTGTCTTAAACCCTGAAGATACACTGAATTGTTTCTTTTCTGCATTTGTTCCCATTTTATCTGCTCCCTAAAAAGGGTAACTGAAAATAGAGATTTTTTAAAACCATAAAATCTGCTTTTGTGGCATTTTTGGTTAATTCAGTGGCACTTCAAGAAACAAAAGAATTTATGAAAATCTCTGATGCAGTGTTCTAAAGTATATTTCATTCTCCATCATGGCAAATCAAGCGTCTTAGCTGTTTAATTAACTCATTGGCTATATATTTGCTTTTGTCCAGCTACATGTTTGCCATGAAGAAAACAATCCTGTTGTTGACAATTCTCCAAAGGTATTGAAAATTTCATACTTAAAATTTTTCTCTGTTTAAAATACGCAGAATTGTAGGACAGTCAAGGCTTAAAGATGTCCATGCTATGTTGCAGTGAATCATAATAAAATGGTCAAATGGTCAAATAATTTCAGTTTTCTTGATTGTACCTAACAAATAATTTTGAAAAGGCTGATTTGCATAAATATTTTGAAGTTTCATACTTACTTATTGTTACCTTGTCTAGTTCACCCAGCATGATATTGTTGGGTGTAAGATCTCTATGGACAATTCTTTTCTCTTTGTGCAAATAACGCAATGCAAGGCATATCTGAAAAACAAAAATTGAACAGAATTATTTCTCGGACGTAATTGTAATTGCAGTTGCAATGACAGTGAAACTGTCCATATTTGCAATCACTACTATTGGAAACCAACAGCAGACAGCAACTTTTTGTGTTTGCTTATGCACAATGAAGTACAGGCATTCAAAATCTGTCAGTGGTTCCATGCTACTTTAGAGGGTGCATTGTCCCACAGATCTATTGCGGCTTTTGAAAACTTCCTTTTCATGCTATGTTACTGATTAAAATGCTGAAATAAATCCTGCCTTGCTGTTGAGTTGTAACTTGGTTTTTGAATGGAGCACGTTCATGAATATATTGCAAAAAATTATCCGGCTGCAGAAAACTAACTTTATTCTTAAGCAATTTTAGCTTTCCCTATTATGATTTTTAAAAAATCATATGTTTAAATTTATTAAAAAAGAATCAAGTGGCAGCACTTGCTGGATGCCTGAAGGATCCTTGAGGTTAGTGCAAATTACAAATACGGCTCAACAAAGGTGAAATCTACACCAGAGAGATCTAAAGACCTTTGTGGGCATCAGCTTTCTATCAGTTCTACCCAAGTTCTATCAGTTTGCCACAAAAAACAAAATCTTGGACAATATAATGCAAAGCAGTGTGAGTGGAGTTTTCCATAAAAATACATTTAAGACTTGATTATTAGAATTGTTATGATTTGGCTAGGAGCCAGTAACCTTGATTTTAAAGTATACAATGTGCAAGATCCCAAGAACCCTCTAAGGCAAAAAAGCAGATTTCGGTGTTTTGAACAAAAAAAAACTGTAGTATACAGAGTTAGAATAGCAAAACAACCTATAATCTCTATACATCTTGTATTCTGACATCCAGAAGTAATGTGAGGTAAGGAAGGATAGGGGACAGAGAGTGGTCGAACACCCCATGGAGCACAGTGAATTGGCAAAGAGGGTCAAGACAGATAACATAGAATTCTTAGAAACCTCACAGTTGTTAGTGACATTATCAGTTATCATCAAAACTTTACAAGGGATTTCTTCACTTTTGAACATCCAGCTTGAGAACTCCTTCAGAAGCTTATGGAATATCTCACAGTTACTCACAACCCAGCAGTTCCCTCTCCTTTCCTGGGAATGTGCTCCCCAAGCTCTGCAGACTGCATTTTGGCATTTACTCACAGGCACAATTTCAAGTTTTCTGTGAACAGATCACTGCTCCTGGGTTTTGTTGAGGTCCAGACTTGCTAATCTGTACTAAGTCAATATTGCTTGTAGGCTTCCTTCATCCCTACTTTCAGCTTCACTGAAATATTTGTATCACCTATAACCACGGGTAATGTGCTGGTGAACTAGGGGGTGGCTAATGCTATGCCTTTATTTAAGAAGGTTGTAATGAGAAGCCTGGAAACTAAAGACCTGTGAGTCTGACATCAGTGGTGGCTAAGTTGTTGGATGGGATTCTGAGAAGTAGGATTTACATGAGTTTGGAGAGGCAAGGGATTGTCAGTATAGTTTTGAGCGAAGGAAATTGTGTCTCACAAACGTGATTCAGTTTTTTGAGGAAGTAACCTAAAAGATTGATGATGGCAGAGCGTTATACATTGTTTACTTGCACTTTAGTAAAGCTTTTGATAAGACTTCACTTGGTTGACAAATTAGTAAAGTTAAATCACATGGAATTCAGGGTGAGCTTGCCAAATGGATACAAAATTGGCTTGATGATAGGAGACAGAAGGTGGTGGTGGAGGATTGTTTTTCTTTCTGTGACCAGCGATGTTCCAGGGATCGATACTGGCTCCACTTTTTTTTTGTCATTTATGATTTGGATGAGAATAAAAGAGGCATAGTAAGTTTGGAGATGATACCAAAATTCATGGTATAGTGAACAGTGATTAAGATTACAAGGAGGTCTTGATAATTCTGTCAATGGGCTGAGGAGATGGGAAATGGAAAGTCATTTGAATAAATGTGTGGTATTGCATTTTGGTAAAACAAACAAAGGCAGAACTTATCTAATTAATGGTAAGACCCTGGGTAGTGTTGTAGAACAGACAGACAAAGGGGTTCTGGTACAAAATGTTTTGAAATTTGCATCACGTATAGACAGGGTGCTTAAGGCATTTAGCATGCTTGCATTCATTGCTCAGACATCTGAGTATAGGATATGGGACATTATGTTGAGGTTGTACAGGACTTTGATGAGGCCTCTTCTGGAGTACTGTGTGCAGTTACAGTTGCTCTGTTATAGAAAGGATATTATTAAATTGGAGAGGTTTCAGAAACGAGGTTTCACCAGGCTGTTGCTGGAAATGGAGGTTTGAGTTATTAAAATAGGCTGGATAGGCTGCAACCTTTTCATTGGAGTGTAAGAAGTTGAGGTTTGACCTTGCAGAGGTTTATAAAATCATGAGGGGCACAAATGAGGTGAATAGCAAAGGTCTTCTCCCTAAGGTGGGGGAGTTCAAAACTAGGGCTTTTTAAAGTGAGGGGATAAAGATTTATAAAGGTCATGACGAGCAGAGAGTGGGTGTTGTGTGGAAAGAACTGCCAGAGGAAGTGGTGGATGCAGGTAGAGTTACACTGTTTAACAGACATTTGGATAAGTACTTGAATCGGAAAGTTTTGGAGGGATATGGGCCAAATGCAGGCATGTGGGACTAGTTCAGTCTGGAAACACAGTCAGCGTGGACTTTATTAGTCAATTAATAGATCACAGGTCTCTTTCTATGGCTTTTTCTGAGCCATAACCCCAACACTTAACAGCATCTACTGGCTCTGTTGACTTCTGAGTCCTGTCTGTTCACAGCCTGCTACAGCAATATCCTTTTCAGGATGGAGTCTTGACTCCCTCTTCGTCAGTACCTATGTAACTAGAACTCCACAAGTAGCAAACTTATTCTTCCACTGCCTCTGACTGACGAAAACTGTCTGTTCACTAATCCTCATTTGGTTTTGAGTTACCAATTTAAAAATCTCACAACAAGCCACAACCTTGTTCCTAGGCAGAAATGAATGTTTGAATAGCACTGCATATCTTGGCTAACTTCTTCTTTGTGGCTGCCAACTCTGAACACGCAATACAAATGGATATATTCACAAATTTCATTCCCAAATGGCATTCCCTGCAGGGGGAAACATTTTCTCAGCATCTAGTCTGACAAGTTCCTTCAGAACATGCTTCAACTTGAGTCACTGAGTCATAGTGATATACAGCACAGAAACAGACCCTTTAGTTCAACTTATCCATGCCGACCAGATAACCTAAACTAATCTAGCCCCATTTGCCAGCACTTGGCCCATATCCCTCCAAACCCTTCCTATACATATACCCATCCAGATGCCTTTTAAATGCTGTAACTGTACTAGCCTCCACCACTTCCTCTGGTAGCACATTCCAAACACGTACCACCCTCTGCGTGAAAACGTTGCCCCTTGGGTCTCTTTTAACTTTTTCCCCTCTCACCTTAAACCTATACCCTCTAGTTCTGGACTGCCTTACTCCAGGGAAAAGATCTTGTCTATTTACCCTATCCATGCCTCTCATGATTTTATAAACCTCTATAAGGTCACCCCTCAGCCTCTGATGCTCCAGAGAAAACAGCCCCAGCCTATTCAACCTCTCCCTATAGCTCAAATCCTCCAAGCCTGGCAACATCCTTGTAAATCTTTTCTGAACCCTTTCAACTTTTACAACATCCTTCCGATAGGAGGGAGACCAGAACTGCACACAATATTCCAAAATTGGCCAAACCAATTTCTTGTACAGCAGTAACATGACCTACCAACTCCTATACTCAATGCTCTGCCTTATTTTTCTAAACTTCAGGGAATATGGACCTCGTCTATTCAATCTCTTGTAAAATAATACCCACATCCAGGTAGGGGCAAACACTTCCTTCCTTCGGGAAATAAAAAAGCACACACAGTAATCCAGTGATCCAGTGATTCCTGAAGAAGGGCTTATGCCCGAAACATCGATTCTCCTGTTCCCTGGATGCTGCCTGACCTGCTGCACTTTTCCAGCAACACATTTTCAGCTCTGATCTCCAGCATCTGCAGACCTCACTTTCTCCCCAATCCAGTGATCTCACCAAATGTCCTGCACATTTGTAGTAAGACTTCTTCGTTATGCTGCAATCCCTTTGCAAATAAAGCTTATGTAGCACTTGCCTTCCTAGATGCTTGCTGTTACTTTATGTCAACTTTCTGTGATACACACATGTGAATGCCCAGGTTCTTCTGAAAAACAAATACTTTCCGGTATGTTACCAATTAAAAAATACTTTGATTTTCCGTTCTTCCCACTGAAGTGGATAAATTCACACTGCACAATGCTATTTCCATCTGTTCTGATCTTGCCTATTCACCTGCCAGGCCACAATTGCTCTATGGCCATTTTTAATTATCCTCACTATTTACTTTCCTATCTAACTTTGTATCATCAGCAATTCTAGGTACGTTACCCTCAGCCTGCTCATCAAAATCATTAATACAGGTAGAGTGAAAAATTTTGTTTTGTGTGCAGTACAGGCAGATCATAACAGACATTGATCATAAGATGATTGAACAGAGTGAGGAATACAATGTTACGGTGAGAGAAAAGGTGCACAAAAAACAAGATCAACCTTAGATTTGAAATTTGAGCAGTCAAATCAGAAGTTGAATAACAGCAGGGAAAAAGCTGTTCTTGAACCTGTTGGTATGTATGTTTAAGCTTTTGTATCTTCTGCCTAATGCAAAAGATTGAAAGAAATTATAACGGGTGGGAGGGGCTTTTGATGATGTTGGCTGCCTTTCTGAGGCAACAAGAAGTGTAGATGGAGTCAATGGATGGAAGGTCGGCTTGCATGATAGACTGGGCTGTGTTCACAACTCTCTGTAGTTTCTTATGGTACTGGGCAGTGCAGTTGCTGAAACAGGCCATGATGCATCTAGATAGAATGCTTTCTATAGTGCACTTATAAAAGTTGGTGAGGGTCCTTATGGACATGCCAAATTTCCTTAGCCTCCTGAGGAAGAAGAGGCATTGTTGTACTTTCTTGACTGTCACATCAATGTGGGTGGCCCAGAACAGTTGTTGGTGATTGTCATTCCTAGGAACTTGACACTCTCGACCATCTGCACCTCAGCTCCACTGATGTAAACAAGGGCTTGTCCTCCTCCTTTCTTCCTGAAGTCTTCAGTTTGCTGATGTTGAGGGAGCGATTGTTATCTTTACACCAAGCCACTAAGCACTCTGTCTTGTCATTGTTTGATCTCAACAACGGTAATGTCAACAGTGAACTTGTAGATGGAATTTGGATGACATTTGGTCACATAGTCATGCGAGTATAGGGAGCACAGTAGGTTGCTGAGCCAGGCACTGATATTGAGGTTTATCGTGGAGAAGGTGCTGTTGCCTATCTTCACTAATTGCAGACTATGGGTTAGGAGGTTGAGGACTCAATTACAGACAGCTGATCAAAGACCTAGGTCTCAGAGTTTGAAAATTAGTTTGGTTGGGATTATAGTACTGAAGGTGAAGGTAGTCAATAAGTAGAAGTCTAACATAGGTATTCTTATTATCCAGATGTTCCCGGGATAAGTGTAGGGCTATGGAGATAATGTCTGCCATGGACCTGTTGAGCTGGTAGGTAAATTGCAAGGTATCAAGGCAGGCTGGGAGGCTAATGTTGATATGAGCCATGACTAACCTCTAGAAGTATTTCATAATTTTTGGAGGTCAGAGCCACTAGGCGGTAGTCATTGAGGTACGTTGCATGTGCTTTCTTTGGTACTGGGATGATGGTGATCTTCTTGAAGCAGGTGGGGACTTCAGATTGTAGCAAGGAGAGGTTAAGGATGTCAGTGAATAGTCCTGCCAACTGGTTCGCTCACTATCTGAGTGCACGGCTGGGGACTCGATCTGGGCCAGTTGCTTTCCTTGCATTCACTCTCAAGAAAGCTGATCTGATATCTGCAGCAGTAAGTGAGGGAATGGATGCATCTGAGGCTGACAGGGCAAGTGACACTGTTTACTGACTTTCTGTTCAAAACGAGCATAAAATGCATTGAGTGCATCAGAGAGGGATGTATCTTTGTCCACTATTTTGTTCTGCTTCACTTTGTAGCCCATTATATGATGCAGGCCTTGACACAAGTGGCGGGTGTCGTGTTGGTTAGTTTGGGGAGGGGTCTGTAACTTAGTCCTGTATTGCCTCTTGGCATCTCTATGGCCTTATGGAGGTTGTACCTGGATTTCCTGTCAAGGTCAGGAACGTCTGACTTGAACATTGCATGCAAGGTCTTCAGTAGGCAACGGATTTCCCGGTTCAATCATGATTTCCGGGTGGTCAACATACAGATTGATTTCTTTGGCAAGCAATCCTCTATACACTTGCTAATAAAGTCCGTGATGCTGGTGACATACTCGTCTAGGTTTGCCGCTGAATTCTCAAATATGGACCAGTCCACCAAATCCAAACAGTCCTGCAGAAGCTGTTCCACTGTCTCACACTAGCACTGTATTACTTTCTACACTGGGTCCTCACACTTCAACTTCTGATAGTAAGTTGGGAGGAGAAACACAGGAGGAATTGTGATCTGATTTCCCAAAGTGTGGGCGGGGGAGTGAACTGATAAGCATTTTTGATCGTTGTATAGCAATGGTCAAGAATGTTCGGTCCCTTGGTGGGACAGGAGACATGTTGATGGTATTTTAGTAGCACCCTCTTGAGGTTGGCCTGGTTGAAGTCACTGGCTACGATGAAAAGGCCTCAGGGTATTCCATCTCAAGTGTATTTGTAGTGGTGTAAATGTCATCCAGAGCACTCTTCACTTCCAAAGGTCAACAGTCTTCACTGTAGACTGTTGTCAGGATGGCAGAGGTGAACTTGCATGGCAGGTAGTCGAGACAACTTTTTACTGTTAGATATTCTTGATCTGGACAGCAGTAACTCAGGAAACTGGCTTTTAAAACGTCTACAATCCTTTCCACAAATCTTGGTTTTTAAAACATCCTTTTCCCATTTCAGTCCACAATCAAAAATGCAAAACATAATATTTTTTACGTGCTTCTATTCTTAAGAAAATGAAATACAATTTTAAAAATGCATTTCATCTCAAAATAACTAATACACAAACAAAGACAAACAAGATCTACTTATTCTTCCTTTTATAGGCTGATACAGTCAAAGCAAATCTTGAACTTTAAACTTACTTCAACACTTTGCACTCTGAACAATGTTTTAGCAATTACATTACGTTTTCCAGCAATGTAAATAGCCTTTACATTAAATAATTGCACCTAAAGAGTCCATCTGAACAGTCTCATATTCTGTCATTTTAATTTTTTTCAATGAAGGTCATTGAATGATGAGCAGTGTAAATTAATGTATCCTTATCACCTTGTTGAATATACACTTCAAATTGTTGGAGAGCCGACAATAATTCTAAAGTCTTTTTTTCCAACATTGAAGTAACTCTTCTGGTACTGGTTTAGTTTCTTTGAGAATTAGACCCCCAGCTTCTATATTACTAACTCATTATCCAGCAACAAGTCTTCACCTATCCTCAAGTCACCAGTATCAATCGTAATTTTGAAAGATCTGGAAAAATCAGGGGCAGCTAACAACAGTTCATTTGTCAGATTGTCTTTGGCTTCTTGAAGGCTGTCCAGCATTCTGATGACCAAAATACTTTTCCTTGTTTCTTTAACAAGTTTGTTAAAGGTGCTGAAATTGCTATGGATGCAATTGTACTGAAATTGTGCACAAATTTTCAGTAAAACCCACCCACCTCAAAAATTTCATGAATTTTTCATGTCGTTTTAATGACAGAAAATTGCATTAGAGCTTTCACTTTCACTGTCTTTGATAAAACATGTCTTTGTCTTACAATGTCCCAGGAAAGTTAGTCTTGTATTTCCAAATTCACTCTTGGCTAAAGTTATTACCTGGTCAGCTAACTATAATTACTTAAATGGGTCTTCTAATTGTCGCATGGTCTTCCCATGTTTGACTATATACCACAGAAACCGCTAAATAAACTACAAAGTTACAAACCTCAGCAATGACTTGATTCATAAGCCTTTGAAATGTAGCTGGAAATTCTTGAATCTAAATGGCATCACATTGGTATAATATATTTGGTGTAACAAAAGTGGATATTTATTTAGCCCATGATATTAATGGCACTTGCCAGTATCCCTTCAATAGATCAGTCTTGAAAAGGAATGAGGCACTGGTAACCCTATGAATACACTCTTCAAATCATGGAATTGGATATGACTCTGTCTTCGTGATGGCATTTACCCTTCTATAATCTCTACAGAATCTAGTTGGTCCATTCAGTTTAGGAATTAACACTGCTGGTGAATTGCAGATACTTTGAGTAGGTTCAAACAAGTGATTTTCCAGTATGTATTGAATCTTTCTTTCCACTTGAGCTCAATTTTCTGGGCTCAACTGATAAAGATTCTATTTTATTACGCCTCATTCTCCTCTGTCTACATCATACCTGGCTAGATACCTCACCCTCTACATACTACCTTATAGTCTCTAAGTAATCCTCTACATACTACCTTATAGTCTCTAAGTAATATTACAAGATCCTCCTATAGTTCTTTCCCTAAATATGAAAACACAGTGTCTCACTGTCCCAATATTTCTGTGTTAGCTACTTGAATTGCAAGAGGTTCATTTGGAGAACTGTCTACCTCTCCTACTACCTCACTCTTACTGCTTCTGTCATCTTCCACCTGACACAGTTGTTCCTCCTTACCTTCTTCCCAATTCAGACACTTTTTCAACATAAAAACTGAAAGAACTGCAGATGCTGTAAATCAGAAACTAAAACAGAAAATGCTGGGAAATGCTCAGCAAGTCTGGCAGTATCTGTGAACAGAAATCAGAGTTAACGTTTTGGGTCCGGTGACCCATCCTCAGAAGACTTTTTCAACATGTTTGTGACAGATTCTTCTTTCTATGATCGGGTGTATTTATCAGATAGGTCACTTCACAAACCTTTGTAATTACTTATAGAATATCGAATAGTACAGCACAGTACAGGCACTTCAGCCATTGATGTTGTGCCTTTTATCCCACTCTAGGATCAGACTAAACTACACATCCTTCCATGTGCCTATCCAAGTTTCATTTAAATGTCCCTTATGTATCTGACTCTACTACCACCGCTGACAGTGCATTACATGCACCCACCACTCTCTGAGTAAATAACCTACCTCTGACACCTCCCCTAAATTCTCCTCCAATTACCTTAAAATTATGCCCCCTCATGATAGACATTTCCACCATGGGCAAAAGTCTATGGCTATCTACTCTACCTATGCCTCTCATTGTCATGTACATCTTTATCAAGTCACCTCTCATTCTTCTTTGCTCCAATGAGAAAAGCCCTTGCTCCCTTAATCTTTCTCCTTAAGACATGCCTTCCAGTCCAGACAGCATCCTGGTAAATCTCCTCTGCACCCTCTCTAAAACTTTGCATCTTTCATATAATGAGGCGATCAGAACTAAACACAATATTCCAAGTGTGGTCTAACCAGAGCCCTATGGAGCTGCAGCATAACCTCGTGGCTCTTAAAATCAATTCCCCGGGGCTAAAGAAAGCCAACACACCATACGCCTTCTAAATAACCCTATCAACCTGGATGGCAACTTTGAGGGATCTATGGACATGGACTCCAAGATCCCTCTCTTCCTCCACATTGCCAAGAATGATGCCTTTAACTCTGTATTCTAAATTCAAATTCGACCTTCCAAAGTGAATGACTTCACACTTTTCGGGTTGAACTCCATCTGCCACTTCTCAGCCCTATTCTGCATCCTGTCAATGTCCCGTTGCAACCTACACTATGCACAATTCCATTAATCTTTGTGTCATTGGCAAACTTACTAACCCACCCTTCCACTCATGCAAGTCATTTACAAAAATCACAAATAGCAGAGGTCTCAGAACTGATCCATGTGGTGACCCTTGGTCACCAAATTCCAGGCTGAATACTTTCCATCGACCACTATCCTTTGTCTTCTATGGGCCAACCAATTCTGTATCCAGACAGACAGGTTTTCCTGTATCCTATGCCTCCTTACTTTCTGAATGAACCTACCATTGGGAACCTTATCAAATGTCTTGCTAAAATCCAAGTACATCACATCCACTGCTCTACCTTCATCAACATGTTTTGTCATATTCTTGAAGAATTCTATAATGCTTGTGAGGCATGACCTGCCCCTCACAAAGCCATGCTGACTATCTGTAATCAAACCAACTAATTGTTTTCCAATTAATCATAAATCCTGTCTCTCAGCATCCTCTCCAATAATTTGCCCACCACTGATGTAAGTCTAACTGGTCTGTAATTCCTAGGATTATCCTTATTCCCTTTTGTGAATATTTGCCACCCTCCAATCATCTGGCACTACTCCACTGGACGGTGAAGATGCAAAGATCATCTCCAAAGGCACAGCAATCTCTTAACTTGCTTCCTGTAGTAGCCTCATCTTCCGTCTCGGAACACTTCAACCCCAGGGCATCAATGTGGACTTCACCAGTTTCCTCATTTCCCCTCCCCCCCACCTTACCCAGTTCCAACCTTCCAACTCAGCACCATCTTCATGACCTGTCCTATCCTCCTTCCCACCTATCTGCTCCACCCACCTCTCTGACGTATCACCTTCATCCCCACCCCCATCCACCCATTGTACTCTCTGCTACCTTCTCCCACCCTCCTCTCTGACCTATCACCTTCATTCACCTACTGTACTCTTTTCTACCTTCTCCCCAACTCCACCCCCCCCCCTCTCATTTATCTCTCCACCCCTAGAGGCTCCCTGCCTTCTTCCTGATGAAGGGCTTTTGCCCGTCTGGCCCAGGGGATTTATCTAACCTTATGTTTTTCAAAATTTTCAACTCATCCTCCTTCCTAATATCCACCTTTTATAGCATACCAATCTGTTTCACTCTGTCCGCAGAAACGTCAAGGTCCCTCTCAGTAGTGAATACTGAAGCAAAGTATTCATTAAGGATCTCCCCTACTTTCTCCAACTGCAGTTGTAAGTTCCTTGTATGGTCCAGTGAATTTTGATTTCAATTGTTCATTTTGCAAAGCGATCAATATCAATATGTAATTTCCTGTTTGAAACATTCCAGTTGATAGTTTATATGCTCATTTTTTCATCTACCCTTATGAAACCTTCAAATGCTTGTGCTAGCCTACATGCTCCGATGAGTCTTTCTAGAAACATAGATCCATAATCCAACGTTGAGGATTCATCCTTCTGGTTCAAACGTTTCTCCCAAATTAATTATCTCATGACCATAAATCAATTCAGATTAATTAATCCCAGAAAATTCATTTAGGAAATCTCTGGTAGCAAATAATTAGAAGATATAATCCTTTGTCCCAACCCTGTGGGTATACATGACAGTAAGTCTTAATCATGATTTTGAAAATCAGATGGTATCTCTCCAAAGCTCCAATGTTTACAAATATTACATACGTTACTTCACCTGTTTTGTACCCAAACAGCTTATGATTTCCAGCAAAATATTAGATTTAAAGTTAAAACCTTGATCAGACTGTACCTCAACTGGTAATTTATAATGAGTAAAGAACTAAGTAAACTTTTCCACTAGGCTTAAGGTGAGAGGGAAAGATTTAAAAGGGACCTAAGAGGCAACTTTTCCACACAGAGGGTGGTGCATGTAAAGAATGAGCTGCCAGAGAAAGTGGTGGTAATACAATACAACTTTTAAAAGGCTTCTAGATGGATAAATGAATAGAAAGGGTCTAGAGGGATATGGGCCAAATGCTAGCAAATGGGATCAGATAAATTTGGGACATCTGGTCAGTTTGAACAAGTTGGACCAAAGGGTCTGTTTCTGTGCTGCACAGTTCTATGACTGTACTACTCTATCTGTAATTGTCCTGAAAGGAACAGCTTCTGCGAACAGGATTGTCATACCAATAATTATAAGGATATACTGATGTCCTGCTTGTGTTTTGAGTAATGGGTCCAATACAATTGACTAACATTTGACTAAATGGCACTTCAAAAACTGGCAAAGGTTTCAAAGGATTGACATGTTGAGATTTTCCTACCACCTGAAATTTATAGTACTGTACAATATCTTTTATGAAGTCTTGGTCATACAAATTAAGTGTTTATTGACGTCTGCGTTTTCCTTATTCTTACTGGTCCTGCCATACAAATGTCACGTGTTACCCCCAATATCTCTTTATGATATCTGAGCAGTACCACTATTTTGATGAACAACTGCCCACTCTTCATCTGCAGATCTGTGAGGGTGTCTTCGCATCCTCATCAAAACCTTTAACATAATAATTCTCTGGAACTCCTTCAGCCCAAGCCTCAGTGTGAACTGTCTGTGCTAACTTAACTCTGTACTTGCGTCCTGATCCTCAATTAATGAAGAGATGCCACACATTTCTTTTGAATTATGTTCATTCTTAAATAGCCTCAGCTACTCTAACACCTCCTTGTGGTATTACTCTGATCTCTGGTGATTGGCTTTGTTTAGCCATTGCTCTGGGTTACTACACATAATGGAAAAATATCTGGAACCTGTACCTGCAACTGTTTTATCTCAACTGGAATTTCTGTGATTATCATTCCCCAAAACTGAATCAACTCCATCCATGGGTAATTTCTTAACTGTCCTGACGACTACTAGTCCAGACACAAGTCACACTTCAATTGGATCTTTTACAATGGAAGTAGGAAATGGTCACCATCTGTCCCCTTTACCTACATTTTGGCTTTCACTGAACTCTTGAGAGGAAAACTAAATACTTCTCCAACACAAGAGTTTAATAAAGCTACAGGCTAGGATGTTTCCTTTGAAGAAAATGGGAATATCTTCTCTTTAGACAAAATCCCTTCATATCTCTGCACCTATGTACTTATTCTGCATTCACAGCAGTGCTTAGAGTTGTAGTTAAAGCTACGATCTGATCCATGGCCTTATTCTTTTGAGTTTCCATTTCTGACTCGATTGTATGAATTCCCATGTATTCCCTCACAACTTCCAACATTCTGAACGAATGGGTCTCACCTTAAAATACCTCAGCTTCTGATTTTCACCTCTGTCTTCAGTGCTTTCCCTTCTAATCTGAATTGGAGAACTTGGGGCATTCCTAGTTATCCATTCTTTACTTTGGCTTCTTCTCTTCCATTCACTCTCCTATTTTCTATCCCTTTCAAATTTATGAAGGTGACAAAAAAAAGGTTTACTTTCTTGCATTTGCTCATTATTGTCAGCCATTATAGCTGCAAAACTAGATGTTGCAACCCTTTGGTCCTCAATGTGCTTTCTTATTATGGAAAACAGTGAGTTTTTAAAATTCCTCAATGAAGAATCTCTCCAAGAGCTTCACACGTGGTTGCAGCTTCTAATATTATGTTCACCTAACAAAATTAATTTGTTTACCCCTATCGAAATGAACATAGGTTTCCCCAGACCATTTCCTTTATTTCCAAGTCCTTTGCCTATCTGCCTCCGACATTCAAATAAACCCAAACTAGTTTTACGTACAGTGTTATAATCCCGAGACATCTCCTCAGACAGTGACATGTAAATTTCCTGTGCTTTACCTGTCAACTTACACAGTATGAGCAATGTCCAGTTCCCTTTTGCCCAGTTTGTTGTCTTCTCATTTTCTGAAATAATATAAAGAATGCCTCCATATTCTTTTCCTCAAAATTTAGTAGGGCCTATGGAAACTTAAATATTTCCTTATTATGATTCAGATTATTCCCACCAAGGCCTACATCAGCATCTGTTTCCTGTTACCATGTCATCATTTTAAGCATATATATATGTTTCCTTACTTTTTGTTTTGTGATTCCAATTATAGTTCCCTCATTTCTATTTCTTGTACTTGTAGTTTCATTTCCTGTTTACTTAATTCCTTCTCCCTTTATCTTTCTCCATTCTTTGTTTTTTTCTATCATCTCTACTTTTCTCATTCTTTCCTCACGCTCATGTTGTTTTAACCATAACTGGATATCACCTGATTCTGATGTTTCACTACCTGGAGTACCTGGTGTTTCTTGTATTTCCTTTAAACTCAAGTACTATGCTAGTACTTCAATTATCTCTACCTTCCCAGCTCTGCCAGGGAATGCTACCTACAGGTTACCTGCCAAATCAATCAAGTGGTCTTTGAAAGTTCATTTAACTTTCCATGTCACAATATTGATACTTTCAGGAAATCCTATGCTGTTTCCAGTGCCATGTCTTAAGTGCCATACATAACCTTACATTTTCCTAAACCTGTATTATTTATTAATACCACACACAAATCCTCATTGCCTTAGTTTTAAATCAAACCAGCTGTGAGACACCCCATTTTGTGATTACTCCTTTAATAGCAAGGTTTAATTTCCAGTGCACTACCATACTGAAGTGTAAGAGTATCGAGAGTCTGAGCAGCGAGGCTCAGGACTTGCATGGATATATATGAATTTGAGAGTCCACGAGTTAACAGATGTTTTTCCAAGCAGGACGACATCAGCTCAATGCAGGATTGACATACTCATCTTGAGGTGGACACCTCCATTCTTGTTGAAATCGTGGTCAGTGTGCTAGGAATTCTCTGCTTTTGCAAAACGATTATCTCCTTCGTTGCTCCTGGAATATCTCATTTGTGTCCAGTTGAGCAGAACTTGCTCAAGACTGTGTACTGTATTACCTCTCCCATTGTTATAGAATCATATAGTACAGAAGAGGGCCTTCAGCCCATTGCATCTACACCAATAAAAAACTACTTTAAATCTACATTAGTCCCACTTTCCAGCACTTGGGCCCTTAACTTTGAATGTTATGATATTTCAAGTGCTCATCCAAGTACTTTTTAAAGGTTGTGAGGTTTCCCACCTAAACTAACCCCTGGCAATGCATTCCAGCACCCTCCACCCTCTGAGTGAAATAGTTTTCTTCAAATTCTCTCTAAACCTCTTGCATTTCACACTAACAGTGTGCCCCCTTGTTACTGACTCTTCAACAAAGGGAATAGCTATTTTCTATCCAGTCTGTTCATGCCCCTCATAATCTTATACACCTCTATTGGTTCTATCTCAGCCTTCTATGCTCCAAAGAAAACAACCCAACTTTATCCAGTTCCTCTTCATAGCTCCATCCCAGGCAACATCCTTGTGAGTGTCGTCTAAAGCATCTCCAGTGCAATAATTTCCTTTATATGATGTGGAGATGCCAGAGTTGGACTGAGGTGGACAAGGTGAAAAATGAAATGACACCCAGGTATAGTCCAACAGGTTTATTTGAAATTGCAAGCTTTCAGAGCTTCACCTGAGGAAGGAGCACTGCTCCAAAAGCTTGCAATTTCAAATAAACCTGTTGGACTATAACTGGGTGTCATTTGATTTTCGACCATATCCTTCCTATAGTGCGGTGACCAGAACTGCATGTAGTACTCTAGCTTACAGTAGCTTACAGCTCCAATATAACCTCCTCACTCTTGCCATCTGATTGATAAAGGCAAATATGCTGCCTTAACTACTCTATTAATCTATTGATTTCTGATGAAGGGTTTTTGGCCGAAACGTCAATTTTCCTGCTCCTCAGATGCTGCCTGAGCTGCTGTGCTTTTCCAGCATCACTCTAATCTTGACTCTGATCTCCGGCATCTGCAGACCTCACTTTCACCTACTTTATTAACCTGCCCTGCTGCCTTCAGGGATTTGTGATCAAGCACAGCAAGATCCTTCTGACCATCTGAGCTTCCTAGTACCTGCCATTCACTGAGAACTCTTATCTGCTCTTGCTGACTTGTTAGATGTGAGTCATCAGATGAAAATGCAACTATCTGTCTCAAGGCTTCCACAATTAGCATCAACCTATCTTGGTGCATCCTCAGAATGAATCAGTCCCTCTGCCATGTGTAAATAATGTTGCTGAAGGCCCTGGCAGAGATTAAACTAAGAATTATGCAATTTATGATAATGAAAATAGTTATATTTCATTTGTTGCTGAAAATAAATCAGCACGACTGAGTGCTGTAAGACTTGTGGTTTTGCTGTCATCAGGTAACTGCGATCCCCCTATCTCCAAAGGCCAGGGATGATGTAACACTGCTGATCACCACAGTCTCTTCCTGTGTAGTTCCTTATCAATTCTGTCGATCTCTCTTTTATGCTCTGTATGCTCTCTTCACCTGCAGTGGTAATGCTAAAATGGAACGCGTTTACTCGACAAACGCAGTGTCTTTGACAACAGTAATGATGGGGAGCAAAATTGAATTTATCTATTGGGGAGGATGAGTGATATATAGATAAATTGGGTTATGGAAGAGTGTAAGGAAAGAGAAATGGGGACAAGTGCAAGATACGCAAAAGTGGCACAAGTGGTAACGTAAAGTGAGGGGGTGAAATGATAAGCATCGCAAGGTGTAAGTGAATGTACAAATGTACTCACCTTGCTTGTCCTGACTAGGTTACTAATGTGGCTGTGGCACTGAATTCTGAAGTTTGGACAATATTCCTTCTGCTGACTTCCCAGAAAATTTCCAGTTTTGATTTCTGTGTGGCAGCAATAGATTTCTACTGCTCATTGCAGAGAAGTGAATCTCTCTTTGGTTCGTTACAGCAGATCATATGAAGGCATCATTAAGGCAGGGTGCATCCTTCAATCATTTGAATTCCAAACTGAAAGATTTTCCTCAGTTATTTTCAACTCCAAGCTCTTGCTTTACATCTTTGGATTGGCCCTTTTGGCATTGGTATTGAGATTGCATCATGTGGGTCCTCATCATGCTGCTGCTGTACAATTGATATCAACCTGTAAATAAATTTATATTGTGGTGGCTGCATTAAAAAGCCACATACAGATGTGTTGAAATTACTTTTGAGTTTTTAATGCAATTTTGAACCTTGCTCTGCCAACGCATCTCCAAGTCAATATTAGTACAAACATTTCAGGTCAATGACCTTTCATGAGAACAGTTTTGATGAAATATCTTGAAAGGTTAACTCTCTTTCTTTCTCCACAGATGTTGCCAGACTTCCTAAGCATTTCCAGTATTTTTGGTTTGACATGACTGAATGGTATTTTTAACCCAAAGTGTAAGTTCAGTGTCCATCATGTCGTACATTAAAGCTGTCACTTGTAAATGTGATTGATTTGTGATAGCAGTAAACATTAATGCCATAATTAGTGAGAACAACTGAACATGTTAGCATAAATCTGAACTGCTAAGCAGGCTAAATATTATAAAGAGTACATATTGAATTCAATATCCAAACCCATTATATCAGATTAACATTTGTTAGCTTTGTTCCTGAATAAACATTTTATCCGACTAGTCCCCAATGATCTGAAATTTCAGTGTTGCAAAGAATAAAGATCATTTATGATTCTTACTTGGATAAATATATTCCATATTCTTTCTTCTGTAAACTTTTGTTGCTTTTCTTTGAGAGAATTAAAGTGCTCACCAAGGGGTGCTCCTTCGATAAGTTCCATAACTATATACAATCGATCATCTAAAAAGTATAGTAAATATGGCAATACTTTTTTGACATAAGCACTGAGTTGTCTTTAGCTTACACTCTATAAAATCAAAATGACATGTAACATCTTCTTGTCGGCTTTTGGTGAGAAATTGTCAAAACAAAGGAAAATGAATAGGTGAGGCAATTTTGAAAATGTTCACTCCTGCAGTAATTATCTTACATTTAAGACCATAACATATAGGAGCAGATTTCGGCCATTCGCCTCTAAGCCTTGACTCTCTACAATTCTGCCTAAACTTATTAGACCATAAGACAGAAGAGGAGAATTAGCCCATTCAGCCCATTGAGTGTGCTCAGCCATTCAATCATGGCTGATACGTTTCTCAACCTCATTCTCCTGCCTCCTCTCTACAACCCTCACCAATCAGGAATCTATCCACTGCTGTCTTAAATGCACTCAATGACTTGGCCTCTACAGCTTTCTGCGACAATGAGTTCCACAGATTAACCACCCTCTGGCTGAAGAAATTCCTCCTCATCTCAATTCTAAAGAATCATCTCTTCACTATGAGGCTGTCCTAGTCTCTCCTACTAGTGGAAACATCTTCTCCACGTCCACTCTATCCAGGTCTCTCAGTATTCTCTAAGTTTCAATCAGATCCCTTTCATCCTTCTAAACTCCATTGAGTATAGATGCAGAGTCCTCAACTGCTCTTCAAATGACAAGTCCTTAATTCATGGGATCATTCTTGTGAACTTCCTGTGGAGGCCAGCAAATCTTTCATTAGAAATGGGGCCCAAAACTACTTACAATATTCCAAATGCAATGTGACAATTCCAAATGAGTTTTATACAGTTTCAGCAGAACATTTCTGTTTGTATTCTAGCCCCCAGAAACTCCTGCCATTGCTTCTTCACTGCCAGGCTGCTCTCGCTTATCTTTGTAGTTACCTGAGAGTGGAGCAGGTCAGAGTTATTCTATAGGGAGGTGGAAATATATAAGATAATCAACCAACAATGACAATAACCTTTTTGTTTGTTAGAATCACGCATACCTGAAATGTTGATATAGTGTAGCAGCATGCAAAAATTTAAGCATGATCTAACTTATAGTTTTAATGCAAACTTGGAGCCAGGCAATCCTGGTTTGAAATCTGAATACTAAAACTACTGTTAACCTTTCATTGTACCAAGGCAAATAAAACAAGTAATATTTTAAAGTATGTCAGATGAGTGCATGCACCGTTTGCCACTAGGTGGCAATATTTCACCTTAAACGTCTAAAGTTCAAGCACCATATCTAACAGACATCCATGTCTAACAGAGGATGATTTTCTTCTGTATTCTCTCTTCAAATCCGATTATATTGCTGTCCAGTATCTTAAAATCTACATTTTATTCAGATTTATTTCACTTAAAAGCCTACATTGTTAGAAAGAAGTTACAAACTTGTTAGAAGTAAGTGAACTAAAATAGTAATGGTGCATTCATCAAATCAAGTATGGTGCAAAGTTATATTGCGCAGTTTACTAGGGCAATTGCCACCTTCAGTGCAAATGTAAACTTTTAAGAACAAATGTGAAAGGCAATGTAATTTAGATGCAAATGTGCAAACTGAATTTCTGGGTGTCAAGTACATTAGAATGCAACATTATGAATACATGAATAAGTACATTCTTATTCCAGCCTTTTTGTTTTGTAGGAAAAAAATACTTACTTTCTACAAAAGTCTTGTAATATTTCACTACATTTGGGTGATGCAGCTGCAAAAATAATATGTTGCATTAAAGGAAATTACTTTAAAATAAACTAGCTTGCAAATTCTTTTGGCACCTTTGATTTGCCAATGGCTTTTTGTCATAAACTTCAAATGCAATATAATTCTTGTAGATATGACAAAATGTAGATATGACAAAGACATTTTAAAAAAATAAGTATCAACTTTTTTATGTCACCTGAGGTACAAAAGGTTTTCTGCTATTGACTTATATAACATTTGATGGAAGGTCATCTGCCATTTGTGACAGTATTGGTTGAGGGTTAAATGTACAAAATGACAGCTAGCTCTTCAAATAGTAACCTTAGGATCTTTTAAGTCAGGGAAGCATCTGGCCAAGTCAAAATACAACACCTGCAAGCAAACCTGCTAATTTGATGCTGCTTTCAGATGCTACTCATTTGATTCTGCTTACTCATTGTCATGTTTCAGGTTCAGAAGCTCCATACAAAAATCACCAATAAAAGGAGGAACTTCACATTAAAATAGAGAGACCAGGTTAGAGATCGGCATTATATTGATGAAGACAGAAGAGCGTACTAGATTTCTTTTTGCTTGTGGGATATGTATCTCCCTGGCAAAAAGCACCATTTATTGCCCATACCTAATTGCCCTTGAGAAGATGGTGATAGGCTGCTTTTATGAATGCCTGCAATACGCCTGAGGTAGACACATCCTCGATGCTGTTAGGAAGAGAGAACCAGGTTTTAACAGTGACAGTGAAACAACAGTGATATGATTCTCTGTCAGGATAAAGTGTGACTGGGAGAGAAATTTTCAGGTGGTGATGTTTCCATGCATTTGCTCCCTTTTCCGGGTGGTAGTGGTCACAGGTGCTGTCAAAGGAAGTTTGGCAAGTTGCTGAATTGCACCTTGTAAACGCTACATGCTGCTGCCGCTGTGTGCCCATATTGAGAAAGTGAAAGTTGAAGGTAGTGGATCAAGCAGGTTGTTTTGTTCTGGATGGCGTCGAGCTTCTTGAGTATAGTCAGAGCTCCCTCAAACAGCCAAATTCCTGAATTGTGACCCCTAAATGGTGGACAAGCTTTAGGGAATCAGCAGGAGAGTTAGATGCTGCAGAATTTCTAGTTTCTGATCTGCTCTTGTAGCCACAATATATTTATTGATGGTCCAGTTAATGGTTTCTGGTTAATAGGAACTCCCAAGATGATGATGGTTGGCAATTTAACAATAGCAAAGCTGTTAAATGCCACGGAAAGTTGAGCAGATTTTCTTGTTGCTTGGGACTTGTATGGAATGAATGTTGTTTCCTACCCATTAATTCAAGCCTGACTATATTGCGGGCCTTGCTTCATATGCACATAGACTGTTCCAGTAGCTGGAGTATTGCAGTTGTGCTAAACATTGTGCAATCATCAGCGAATATCTCCGCCTCTGATCTAATGATGGAGAGAAAGTCAATGTTGAAGTATCTGAAGGTGACTAGGCTAGGACATTACCTTGATGAACTCCTGCAGCTAACATGATTAATCTCCACTAACCAAAACTATGCTACTTTGTACTAAATGTGACCCCCAATCAGTGAAGATGCCTGAAGTTGACAGCCACTGTTGTCTTCACTGCCATTTGCACAATCTGTTGCAAAGTTCCATCCTTAATCCAACAGGTGGCATAAAGGCTCTTGCATACAGCTCAATTCACTGAACTATTCATGATTTGGAGATGCCGGTGTTGGACTGGGGTGTACTAACTTTCGGAGCGCTGCTCCTTCATCAGGTTTACAATCACCTGATGAAGGAGCAGCGCTCCAAAAGCTAGTGCTTCCAATTAAACCTGTTGAACTATAACCTGGTGTTGTGTGATTTTTAACTGAAATAATCAGTTTATGAAGAAGGTGCTTAAACACCTTCTTTATCCTTGTCTCCTTTGCTCTCTTTTTGCGGTCTACACATATCTTTCCTGCCTTTTTTGTTGCTGTACTGCTTCCTCTTTCTCGTTGTTTTGAAGTCTCAAGTGTAAGAATGCATTCCCGTGATTATCATATAAAAGCAAACTGCTGGAAATTGGAAACAAAATAGAAAATGCTGAAGAGACTCAGCAGGTCTGACAGCATCTAGGAAGAGATGAACTGTTAACATTTTGAGACCAATGTATTCTGAAGAAGTCACATCAGACTTGAAACATTAACTGTGTTTCTCTCCACAGATACTGCCAGACCTGCTAAATTTCATAGAATGATATAGTACAGAAAAGGTCCATCAGCCCACCATGTCTGTACTGCCAACATTATGCTAAAACTACGCTAATCCCCTTCCCAGTACTAGGCCCATAGCTTTGAATGTTATAACATTCCAAATACACTTCCATGTACTTTTTAAAGGTTGCAAGGTTATCTGCCTCACCTACCCTTCCAGGCAATACATTCCAGAGCACCACCACCTTTTGGGTGAAAGTAGTTTTTCTAAAATCCATTCTAATCCTGCCTTCCATCTTTAAAAGTGTGCACCCTTGATATTGAGCCTTCAACCCAGGGAACAGCTGCTTTCTAACCTCTCTCCCCATGCTCTCATAATCTTATACACCTCAATCAGGAACCCTCCCCTCAACGTTCTCTGCTCCAAAGAAAATAACCTGAGCTTATCCAATCCAATTTCATAGCTAAAGCACTCTATCCCAGACAACAACCTGGTAAATTTTCTTTGCATCCCCTCCAGTGCATTGACATTCTTCCTACTGTGTGATGACCAATACTGCACATTGTATTGGCCTTAGCTGGAGTACTAAGTCCTGCACGTTTCCAACATAACCCCTCTGCTCTTATTATTTACGCTTCAACTGATAAGTCAACTGCCCTTATGCCAACTTAACCTGTCCTGCCATCATCAGAAACCTGTAGACAAGGAATCCAGGATCCCTCTGTTCTTTTGAGATTTCCACCATTCATCAAGTACTCTCTTCACTTGTTACTTCTTCCAGAGTGGTTCACCTCACACTTTTAAGGGCTAAATTTAATCTTATTCTGACCTGCCCATCTGACCAAAGTGGTCATATGCTCTTGCAAATTAAGATCATCTTCCTCACTGTCAACCACCCTGCTAAGCTTTGTGTCATTCGCAAACTTACTTATCACCACCTAACCCCATATTTTCACCTACATCATTTATATATATATCATGAACAATAAGGCACCTAGCACTAATCTCTGTGGTATGCCATTGGACACTGGCTACCACCACTCTCTGTCACTCACTGCCAAGCCAATCTTGGATCCAATTTGTCAAGTTACACTGGATCTGATCTTTTTTATCTTCTTCATCAGTCTCCCACAATGAACACTGTCAAAGGCCTTGCTGAAATCCATATAAACTACATCAACTATACTAACCTCAACGACACACTTGGTCACCTCCTCTCAAAACTCAACCAGAATTGTTAGGCATGCCCTCCCCTGACAAAGCCCTGCTGATAATTCCTGAGCAAACCTTGCCTCTATAAATACAGGGGAGAAAGTGAGGTCTGCAGATGCTGGAGATCAGAGCTGAAAATGTGTTGCTGGAAAAGCGCAGCAGGTCAGGCAGCATCCAGGGAACAGGAGAATCGACGTTTCGGGCATAAGCCCTTCTTCATTCCTGAAGAAGGGCTTATGCCCGAAACGTCGATTCTCCTGTTCCCTGGATGCTGCCTGACCTGCTGCGCTTTTCCAGCAACACATTTTCAGCTCTATAAATACAGATCAGTTCTCTCCTTCAGAATTTCTCTAATAGTTTCCCTTCCACTGATGAGAGATTCATTGGTCTGTAATTCCCAGATTTATCTTTACCACCCTCTTGAAAGGTGAAACCACATGAGATCTCCTCCAGTCTTCTGGCACCTTGCCTATGGTAAGAGAGAAATTAAAAATGTTGGTCGAGGCCTCAGTGATTTCCTCCCTCATCACCCAGGCAGTCTAGGATATAATTCTTCTGGAACTGGGAACTGATTTATTTTTAAGCCCGCTGCATCACCAATACCTCCTTACTCCTTATTTGAATCTCCTCACAGACCATTTTCCTGAATTCTATATTTACATTCTCTTTTGCCTAAGTGAAGAGAGATGTGAAATATCTAACATTCTACCAATGTCCTCTGGCTCCATGCACAGATTTCCTCCTTAATCCCTAATAGGCTCTAGTTTTTCTTTGTTTATTCTCTTCCTTGATATACTTCGCCCTAATCTTGCCCACCAGTGTTTCTTCATGCCTCATCTTTGCTCTCCTAATTGTTTTCTTAAGTTCCCCCCTGCACATTCTATGCTTCACTATGGCTTCCATTGAGTTGCTCCCTTTGTTCTTATTATATACTGCTTTTTTCCCCTTTTTATCCAGCTCTGAATATTTCTAGACATCTGGGGTTCTCTGGGCTTGTTGCTCTTACATTTCACCCTAAAGGGAATATGTTGAGTCTGTACACTCCCCAATTACATTTTGAATACCCCACCCCCTCTGCTCTGCTATAAATTTACCCTCAACTAAATGTTCCCGGTCTACTTTGGCCAGTTACTGCCTTGCTTTAAATAAAGTGTGTCTTTCTCCAATTCAAATATCTTTTGCAGACCATTTTTTTCCTTTTCCATAATAAACTTAAAACCATCACTAAAATGCCCTCCTACCACCACTTCGAACACTTGCCTGACTTCACTCCTCAAAATTAGGTCCAGCACTGCACCATTCCTTGTCAAACCTTCTACATTTTGATATTAAAAAGCTTTCCTGAATATATTTCAAGAAATCTGCCACCAAACCCTTTATACTATAATTAAGTTTAGATCCTCTAATAAAATTATCCTTATATTGTTTTTACACAACCAAGTGAATTGTCTCCATATATGCTCCTCAATTCCCGAGACTATTTGGGGGCCTATATTATACTTGTATCAGTGTGACTACCCCATTTTCATTCCTAACCTCTACCCACAAAGCTTCATTTGAGGACTCTTCTAAGATATTGTCCCTTCTTACTGCAGTAATTAATTCCTTAACTAATAATGGGACACCACCTCCTCTTTTACACCCTCTCTTGTCTTGCCTGAAGTTGATACATACTCTGGAAGTTGATTTGGCCATCCAACCGCATTTTACATCCCTGAAACGCAACATGACTGAACTCCTTCTGCCTCGGTTCCTTTTTTAAGGTATACTGTGTCACTACTGAATTGGTGCATTGTGTCCCCTGCTCCCACCTAACTAGTTAAACTTCTCCTCATAGCACTAGCCAAAACCCTTCTGTAAGGTTGTTGGTCCCATTTGGGTTCAGGTGCAGACTGTCCCGCTTGTAGAGGTCCCATCTTCCCTAGAAATGGTCCCAATGGTCTGGGAATCAAATACTTTTCTTCCTATTTCAATTCTTGAACTAAGCATTCATCTGCTGTTTTGTCTATTTCTGTACTCACTAGCACGTGGAACCAGGAGTTCAGAGATTACAACCTTTGAGATCCTGCTTTTTAATCTTCTGCCTAGTAGCCTTAACTCTTGATGTAAGCCCTCATCCCTCATTCTAAGTATAATTGGTTGTACCATAATCTCTGCCTCATCACCCTCCACCTACAAGATGCCCTGTAGCTGCTCAGTGACTTCCTTGACCTTGACAACAGGGAAGCAACACACCATTCTGGAGACCCTCCTGCAGCCATAGAAACATCCCTCTGTTCCCCGAACTAATGAATCCCCTATTACTATTGCTCCACTTTTCATCTTACCCGCTTCTGTATAGTCACACTCCGTATGCTATCTTTTTTAAAATTTATTAATTTTGTGGAATATGGGCATCGCTGGTTGGCCAGTAGTTATTGTCCACATCCCTATTTGCCCTTAAGAAGATGATAGTGAGGTGCCTTCTTGAACTGCTGCAGTCCACTTCCTGTGGGTTGACCCACAATGCCATTAGGGAGGGAATTCCAGGATTTTGACCCAGCAACAGTGAAGGAACAATGATATATTTCCAAGTAAGGATGATGAGTGACTTGGAAGGGAACTTGAAGGTAGTGGTGTTCCCATATGCCTGTTGTCCTTGTCCTTCTAGAAGGAAGTGGTCGTGGGTTTGGAAGGTGCTGTCTGAGGATCTTTGGTGAATCTCTGCAGCACAATTTGTAGATAGTATACATACTGCCACTGACCATCAGTGGTGAAGGGGGTGGATGCTTGTGGAAGTAGTGCCAATCAAATGGGCTGCTTTGTCCTGCATGTTATCAAGCTTTTTGAGAGTTGTTGAGACTGCACTCATCCAGGCAAGTTGGGAGTATTCCACCTCACTCCTGACTTGTGCCATGTAGATGGTGGAAAGTTTTCAAGAATCAGGAGGTGAGTTACTCGCTGCAGTATTTTTTGCTTCTGACTTGGTCTTGTAGCTACTTTCTGCAGTCTCTTTAAGAATCAGCAGCCTCATCAGCTTTCAAAATGGAAAACCAATTCATGAGTGGGACCCCAGGGAACTCTTGCGCTCCCTTTTTTCATTCAGTCCCTTGATCTGTGATGTGACCACCTCAGTGTCTCCAGCTGCTGCTTGAGTTCTGAAACCAGTATTTCTTCAGCATTTTCTGCTTTGTTTTTGTTCTCATGATTCTCAAAAGTACAAAAGTGAATCCTTGAAACTGTTTCTGAAACAAACTCGTTCTAAAATATTTTAATACCAATATGGGAAAGCCACCTATCAACATAGACTAGCAGGATTTGTTCGGTGGCATCAGAAATTGAGGATTCAGAAACCTGCAGATACAAACTTCATGAAAACCCCATGATTCAGGTGGAAATTCTAAATAACATGTTAAAATAACTTCTGCATTTTTTTCAGATAATTGCCTAGGATGCCCAAAACTAATATGGTGTTAGGAATACTTTGTCATGTTGCAGAAGTGCACAATTTTGTTTTGGTTTATGTTTGACCTGAAAAATGCCCAACTCTCCATCCCTCTGGCTTCAAACCAAGTATCAAAAGTGCCAAATCTCTTTTGCTTTACTTCACTGAATAAAGCCTAATATTTTACTCTTCACCTTCTTAGATACCTTTGAGATCAAGGATAATTTGCAATACTCTGGAGTTGTGGGTCCCAGGTGATTAAATAGTCCAAAGTTGGATATGTATACCCTGCCACAGGTGGGGCTGGTGGTGCTTCATGAGAAGGGTGGGTGGTATGCTTGGGTCTTTACAGGCTCCTTCTGCTGTTTATACTTGGCCTACACTTGGGCTTGTCAGAGATGCTTAAAATGGTTACCACCGTTGCAGATGCTTCTTCTCCAGTTTGGGCGGTCTTGAGCAAGAGATTCCCATGAGTCGGTGGGCTGTTGCATTTTTTTAAGAAGGCTTTGAGGATGTCCTTGAAGCATTTCCTCTGCCTTCCTGATAACCACTTAAAATGACAAAGTTCAGAATAGAGAGCTAATTTGGGGATTTTTGTGTGAGGCATGCTCAATTGATTGAGTGTAACTAGTATCTTGATACTGGCCTGAGAGAGGAATGATACTGATGGAACATCTATGCTGCCACTGGATTTTCAGAAAATTTCAGAGGTATCATTAATGATAATTTGCTTGAGATTTGAGGTGTCTGCTGTATGTTGTCTACATCTCCAATACATACAGTCTGCCCTACAGACTATGAGCTTGGCACGGGTTTGAGGTCTTTTCAATCAAATTCTCTGTTCCTCAGATAGCCAAAGAGCGCTCTAGAGATGAAGTTAAATTTCATTGTTGGTGCTTGTCCTTACTGAAATGAGGCTTCCACTGTATGAAAACTGATCCATATTGTTCTGTGGTTCACATTTGGAGTAGGGAGACAATGTTGCCCAGCAGGCTTGATCTTTTGTCTTCTGAAGGTTTAACTTTAAGCCCATTATCTTATACAGCTCCATGATTGCACTGATGATGGTTTGCAGCTCAGCCTTCTATGCAGCTTATATACAAGTGTTGTATAAGTACTGCAGCTCGATGTCAGAGGTTTGGGTTGTTTTGATTCTGGACAGGAAATGATGTAGGCTGAGTAGTTTTCTACACATCCTGTAGTGAGCTCCATCCAGTGTGAAGCTTCATGGAAATGGGGTGGAGTGTTCCAGATCAGGACTATGGAAAAAAGCATTGGTGCTACGATGGGGATAGCCTGTAGCAGATCTATTGGTGAGGATCACCATGCAACAGAGGGAGGATGCCAGCATCCAAATTTGAGGGTGCTGCATAAACCTTCTCAGTTAACAGTCAAAGAGTATTATTACGGTCAAAGAAAGTAATGTATTGAGGTTGCTGTTGCTCTCTGCACTTTTCTCAAGACTTGTCTTGCTGTGAAGATCATATCCACTATTCCTCTGAATGAACAGAATTTGCACTGTTACTCTGGGAGAAGAGATGATTGAGATGGATTCTTGTAATAACTTTCCCTGTGGTGGATAGCAGGAGTGATATTGTATTCAGTCTGTCTTGAAGTTAGTCACAATAACAGTCTCTTAGAGACCATCTAGCATACTCTGCACCTTCCAGATGAGGGAAATGCGGCTATGTATTATGCCAAGAATGCTCCTCCTTTATTTCAGCATTCCAGTGTTTATTTCATCAATGTTGATAATCTTGTTAGTTCTCAACTGTCAGAATGGCCTTTTCAACTTAATTTCAGGCTGAGATTGTGCTGAGATGGTTTGGAGCGCCATGTTGTGGGATGAGGCTCAGAGCACTCATGCTAACGACTGGGTTTAGTTCAGGAAACTCATCAAAGTACTCCTGCCAACAGCGCTAACTGCCTCCTCATCATTGATAAGTGCCACACTGATCTTAGCTCACAGTACAATTGGGCTTTGGGTGCTTTGGCTATAGATGGCCTTGAATACACTGACTGACCCATGGCAGCTGGCAAGTTGCTGAATTTCCTGAGGTTTTTCCATCCAACATCTGTTCTCATGGCCATGAGATTTTGGTAAACTGCAGCTTTCATTTGTATGTAGACCTGCTTCCTTTCCCTTAATGTTTAGTTGTGCTTCTAGATCATGAGTATCTTAAATGTGTGATTTCCTGGATCTCCAGATTGTTCTTGGACCGGGTTAAAGGAGGTAGCAGAGTAGTTTAGGCAATGATTGGTCCAGCAGTCAGCAGCTGTTGTTGGTGATGAGGACATCCTTACAGTCTCTTGCTTGATGTAGTGAAGGAAGTGACAATGACTGAAGCAAGGGTGTTGCCATGAGGTCTTGTATTTGCATCTCTAAGACGAAAGGGTGTTCAATATGAACAGATCATGTTCTGGGAACATAAACCCACATCCACCAATCCACCCATCCTTGCTTGATGAGCAATTATACACCAACTAAATATTCATTCCTCCTTCTGACTTAATCAATTGCATACCAGTACGCTGAAAGAAGTTAGGGAAGAAATTGCAGGGCCTCCAGCAAAGATATTTGTATCATCTACAGCTGTAGGTGAGGTGCTATAAGATTGGAAGGTGGCTAATGCCAAGCCTTTACTTAAGAAAGGCTGCAAAGTGAAGCCTGGGAATGATAAATCTGTGAGTCTGACATCAGTGGTAGATAAGTTGTTGGAGGGGTTTCTGAGAGATAGGATTTACATGTATTTGAAGAAGCAAGTACTGTTTAAGGATAGTCAGCATGGCTTTGAACGTGGGAAATAGTTTCTCACAAACTTGATAGAGTTTTTTGAGGACATACCCAAAAAGGTTGATTGAAGGCAGAGCGGTAGGCATTGTCTACATGGACTTTAGTAAAGCCTTTGACAAACTGGAGGGAAAGTTAGAACAAGGGAAGTCAAGAAAGACAATGATGCAGAAAACTCAGAAAGGGATCATGCTGTAAGGTTGAGTGAAATAGGAGTTGATGGGAACGGTGAGGGCAGTAACAAATTAAAAATACTATACATGAATGCACGAAGCATTAGAAATAAAATGGATGAGCTTGAGGCTCTTTTGGAAATTGGCTGATACGATATTGTGGGGATAACTGAGAC
>NC_057714.1:2360262-2373815 GCF_004010195.1 Chiloscyllium plagiosum
TGATAGGAAACAAAGAGTAGTGATAAACAGCTCTATTTTGGAATGGCAGGCAGTGACCAGTGGGGTACCGCAGGGATTAATGCTGGGACCGCAGCTTTTTTACAATATATATTAATGATGTAGAAGATGGTATTAGTAATAACATTAGCACATTTGCTGATGATACTAAGCTGGGTGGCAGGGTGAAGTGTGATGAGGATGTTAGGAGATTACAGGGTGACCTGGACAGGTTAGGTGAGTGCTCAGATGCAGTTTAATGTGGATAAATGTATGGTTATTCACTTTGGTGGCAAGAACAGGAAGGCAGATTACTACCTAAATGGAATCAATTTCGGTAAAGGGGCAGTACAGAGAGATCTGGGTGTTCTTGTACACCAGTCAATGAAGGTAAGCATGCAGGTACAGCAGGTAGTGAAGAAGGCTAATAGCATGCTAGCCTTCATAACAAGAGGGATTGAATATAGAAGCAAAGAGGTTCTTCTGCAGCTGTACAGGTCTCTGGTGAGACCACACCTGGAGTACTGTATGCAGTTCTGGTCTCCAAATTTGAGAAAGACATTCTGGCTATTGAGGGAGTGCAGCGTAGGTTCACGAGGTCAATTCCTGGAATGGTGGGATTATCTTACACTGAAAGACAGGAGCAACTGGGCTTGTATACCCTTGAGTTTAGAAGACTGAGAGGGGATCTGATTGAGACATATAAGATCATTAAAGGATTGGACACTCTCGAGGCAGGAAACATGTTTCCGCTGATGGGTGAGTGCCGAACCAGAGGACACAGCTTAAAAATACGGGGTAGACCATTTAGGACAGAGATGAGGAGAAACTTCTTCACCCAGAGAGTGGTGGCTGTGTGGAATGCTCTGCCCCAGAGGGCAGTGGAGGCCCAGTCTCTGGATTCATTTAAGAAAGAGTTGGATAGAGCTCTCAAGGATTGTGGAATCAAGGGTTATGGAGATAAGGCAGGAACAGGATACTGATTAAGGATGATCAGCCATGATCATATTGAATGGTGGTGCAGGCTCGAAGGGCAGAATGGCCTACTCCTGCACCTATTGTCTATTGTCTATTGACAAGGTTCTGCAATGATAAGACTGATTTGTAAAGTTATATCACATGGATTCATGGTGAGCTTGCTAATTGAGTAGAACATTGGCTTGATGCTAGGAGACAGGGATAGTGGTGGAGGGTTATTTTTCAGACTGGAGACTTGTGACCAGTGGTGTTCCACAGGGATCAGTGCTGGGTCCACCTTTGTTTGTCATTTATATAAACAATTTGAATGAAAATTTAGGAGGCATGGTTAGTATACTCGCGGATGACACCCAAATTGGTGGTATAGTCGACAGTGAAGATTACAAATGAATCTTGATCAATTAGGCAAATGTGCGGAGGAGTGGCAGTTGGAGATTAATTTGGATAAAACAAGGGCAGGACTTACACAGTTAATGGCAGGGCTGTGGGTAGTGTAGTCGAACTGAAAGACCTATCGGTTCAGGTACATAGTTGTTTGAAAGTTGCATCACAGATTGACAGGGCGGTTAAGAAGGCATTTAGCCTTCACTATTCAGACCGTTGAGTATAGAAATTGTCATGTTGAGGTTGTACAGAACACTAGTGTGGCCACTTTTAGAGTACTATATTCAGTTCTGATTGCTCTGCTAAAGGAAGGATATTATTAAATTGGAGAGGGTTCAGAAAAGAGTTACCATGATGTTGCCAGGACTGGAGGGTTGAGTAGGTGAAAGTGAGGACTATAGATGCTGGATATCAGAGTCAAAACGTGTGGAATTGGAAAAGCACAGCAGGTCAGGCAGAATCCGAGGAGCAGGAGAGTTGACATTTCAAGCATAAGCCCTTCATCAGGAATGTCGGGGGGAGGGGGAGAGGCAAGAGGACTGAGAGACAAATGGGAGGGGGCTGCAGCTGGGGAGAAGGTAGCTAGGAAGGCGATAGGTAGATGAAGCTGGTGGATAATGGTAACAGGTCAGAGCAGAGGTGGAGCCGATAGGTGGGAAGGAAGATGGACCGGTAGGACAGTTCAAGAGGGCGGTGCCGAATTGGAGGGTTGGATCTGGGATAAAGTGGGGAAACGTGAAATGAGAAGCTAGTGAAATTGACATTGATTCCGTTTGGTTGGAGGTTCACAAGAGGGAAGATGAGGTGTTCTTCCTCCAGGCATCAGGAGGCTAGGATTTGGCGGTAGAGGATGCCCAGGACTTTCATGTCCTTGGTGGAGCGGGAGAGGGAGTTGAAGTGATCAGCCACTGAGTGGTGAGATTGTTTGGTGCATGTGTCCCAGAGATGTTCTCTGAAATGTTCCGCAAGTTGGCGTCCTGTCTCCCCAATGTAGAGGTGACCACATCGAGAGCAACAGATACAGGAGGTATTTGGTGGCACAGGAAAATCTCTGCTGGATGTGGAAGGATTCTTTGGGGCCTTCGATGGAGGTTTGGCCGCAGGTTTTACACCTCTTGCGGTGGCAAGGAAAGATGCTTGTTATGGAGGGTGGGTTGGTGTGGGGCGTGGACCTAATGAGTAGTCACAGAGGGAATGGTCTCTGCAGAATGCTCGCAGAGGGAATGGTGAGTTATAAGGAAAGGCTGGGGTGTTTTTCACTGTAGAGTAGGAGACTGAGAGGTGAACTTATAGAGGTTTATAAAATCATGACGGGCATAGATAAGGTGAATAGTAAAGATATTTTTCCTCAGGTCAAAACTAAGGGGCATATTTCTAAGCTGAGAGGAGAGTGATTTAAAAGGGACCTGAGGAGCAACCTTTTCACAGAGAGTGGTTCATACGTGGAAAGAACTGCCAGAAGAAGTGGTAGATGCAGAACCAGTTACAACATTTAAAAGATATTTGGACAGATAAATGAGTAGAAAAGATTTAGAGGGATATGGGCCAATTGTAGGCAAGTGGAACTAGTTTCGTTTGGGAAACTTGGTCGGCATGAATGAGTTGGACCAAAGGGTCTGTTTCCATGCTATTTGATTCTATGACTACGCTGATGCCCCATGACAATGGTGCATGCCATCTGCAAGATGCTCACCAATACTGGTTTAACAGTGCCTCCCAAATCTGTTATGTCTACCACGTAAAAGGGCACAGGTAAAGGGCAATGAGAAAACCATCTGCAGATTGTAATGTATGTCATGTATAGCCTAACTTGAATATATATTGCTATACTTTCATTATTGCTGGTAAAAATCATAAAACTCCTTCAGTAATGTTTTGGGTGTAACTTTGTGATGTACTGCAACAGGTCACAAAGTAGGCTCAAACCCCCAACTCAATGGCAACTGGCAGTAATGTCATCAATGTCCACAACGCCCATCAATGTCCACATCCCACAATGAATGATAAAAGATTAATATTTTAAATACATGAAACAAAATGTGTTCATTTCACTTGTATGATAATTAAACCGGTGTAATTCTCTATGCATTGATGCATTCTTACTAGAAACCTCCACAAAATGACATTCTCAAATTATTACAAATACACAGTTCACTCAAAAAGATTAATAATTTTATAATGTACTGTTTATATGAAACAAGAGCAGCCATTATATTTCTTCTCAGGAAGGACAAATAAAATGCACCTGTTCTCGAATTATTGTGAGTTCAGACACAATTTTCTCTACACTGCTGTCACGGTCTTTTTTGTCTTTTCCAAAAGCTGGGTTGTGCAAATTAACTTCTTTCATTGCTAGCAGATTCTGTCCACTGTATTTCCTAACCTGTAGATTCAAGAAGAGATCTAAAGTATACCCTTAATCTGTCTGTTGTAGAAAGCCAACAAAATATTACAATAAAAAGAAAGGCTTACCTTACAAACATTACCAAATGCTCCACTCCCAAGATAGTCTAAAATGGCATAATTACCAATAAACTTTGTTGGGGCTTTATTTTGGTTAACGCCTTCTATATTTTCAGTGATTTGTTTTAGTTCATCAGTCTAGGTAGAAAACCATAATACAAGTTACAAATGTTCGATGGAGAAAAAGAACCTTGAAGATAGATTAGTTGAATTAGAGTTCATCACTTACAGTTAAAGAGTTCAACTTAGTTACCAAGTTTTCATATGCACGGATGTCACGGACATAATGTCCAACATCAATGAACATCTCAAACATGTCAGGAGGAAATAATCTGCATTTAAGAAATCTCAGTGTCAGTAAATCACAGAAGTTTTGACATTAAAAGACGTGATACAAACTTATAGGGTAGGAAAAGTAAGTACATTTTTTTCTGCACAGAATTAAATCCATGGAGATATTCTTGTATAGAAGCATATAAAATAGGAGCAGGGATAGGTCATTCGGCCCTTCGAGCCTGTTCCGCCATTCAATATGATCATGGCTGATCATCCAACTCAGTACCCTGTACCCACTTTCTGCCCATACTCCTGAATCCCTTTAGCTCGAAGAACTATATTGAACACTTTCTTGAAAATCTTCTATGTTTTAGCTTGAACCTTGTTCTGTGGTGCAGAATTCAGGCTCACCATTTTCTGGGTGAAGAAATTTATCTTCATCTCAGCCATAAATGACCTACCCTGTATCCTTAAATTATGAGCCCTGGTTTTCAAAACCCTGGTTATTGGGAACATCCTTCTTGTACTTAATCTGTCCTGTTAGAATTTTCTAGATTTCTGTAAGATCCCCTCACTCTTCTAAACTCCACTATATATAGTCCTAACTTTATACGTCAAGTCCTGCCATCCCAGGAGTGTCTGATAAACCTTTGTTGCACTACCTTCATCTTTCCTCAGGTAAGGTTACAAAAACTGCACACAATGCTCCAGGTGTGGTCTCACTAAAGTCTTGTACAATTACAACAAGAAATCCCTGCTCCTGTACTTGAATCCTCTTATTATGAAGGACAACATACCATTTATCTTCTTAATCAACTATTCCCCCAAATGCTTACTTTCAGCAACAGGTGTGCACGGAAACCAGGTATTGTACCTTCCCATTTCCCAATATATCAGCATTCTGACAATAATCTTCCTTCCTGATTTTGCTACCAAAGTGGATAAACTCACAACTATCTACGTTACACTTCATCTGCCATGAATTTTCACTCACTCAGCTTGCCAACATCATACTGAAGCATCTCTGCATCCTCTTCACAGTTCTCCCTCCCATCAAGCTTTGTGTCATCTGAAAACTTGGAGACATTATATTTAGTTCCCTCATCTAAATTATTAATATATATTGTGTTTAGCAGAGGTCTAAGCACTGATCCCTATAGTACACCACTTGTCACTGTCTGCCATATGAAAGAGGACCTGTGTATTCCTACTCTTTGTTTCCTGTTTGCCAAACACTTGGGACCCTGGTGCTGTGAGGCAGCAGTGCTAACCACTGAGCCACTGTGCTGCCTACTTCTTTATACATGCGTGCACACAAACCCAATCATATGTGCCTTAATTTTAATGCCAATTTCTTACGTAGGAACTTTTCAAATGTCTTCTGAAAATCCAAGTAAACCACATCCATTGGCACTCCTTATCAACTCGACCTGTTGCATCCTTGAAAATTCCATTAGATTTATCAAATATGATTTTCTTTTCATAAATCCATGCTGACTCTGTCCAATTCTGTCACTGCTTTCCAAGTACTCTGCTATTTAATCTTTTATAATGGACTCTAGTATTTTCCCCACTAACTATGTCAGACAGTTCATAATTCGTCGTTTTCCCTCGATGGCCTTTTTTAAACAGTGAAGTTGCATTCGTGAATCCAATCCAAAGGAACTGTTCCAGAGTCTACAGAATCTTAAAAGATGATTACCAGTGCATCCACTATTTCTAGGGCCACTTCCTTCAGTATTCTTGGATGCAGATTATCAGGACGAGGACATTTATTGGGCTTTAATCCCACCAATTACGCCAAAACCTTTTCCCTATTCATACTAATTTCCTTCAGCTCTTCCCTCTCACTGGATCCCATGTTCTCCAACATTTTTAAGACATTACTTGTGTTCTCCTTTGTGAGTAAAGGACCAAAATACATATTTAGTTGCCATCTCTTTGCTTCCCATTGTAACTTGCCCTGTTGCTGATTGTCTTCACTAATCTTTATCTCTTCATATATGTATACAAGTTTTTACAATCAGTTTGTAAGTTCTCTGCATGCTTACAGTCACACACTATTTTCACCTCTAAATCAAGCCATTCCCTCCTTTGTTGAAATCAAAATTGTTTCCAATCCCCAAGTCTGCTGCTTTTTTGACTAATTTGTATGCCCTTACTTTGGATCTAATATTATCCCTAATATCCCTTAATAGCAATGATTGGACCACCTTTCCTGTTTTGATTTTTGTGCCAGACAGAAATGAGAAATTGTTGCAGTTCATCCATGTGTTCTTATCCAACATCATTCTTTAAAGTAACATTCCCCCAACTTATCATAGTCAGCTTGCACTTCACAATCATAGTTTCCTTTGTTTAGATTCAAGCCCCTAGTCTCAAAATCAACAACATCTGAACAAAGAATTCTATTATATTATAGTCACTCTTCCCTGAGGGGCCTCATGTGCTAGATTGCCAATATATTGTTAGATATAAGTAGTTCTTGTTAGGACTGTGTCTCTTTAGTTTGTGTTTTTAAAAACTGGGAACTGAAATGAAAAAGAACTGTTTTTAAAGATGTATTGCAAAGAGTGGCTGCTTTTTTGACATCAAGTAACTTGATGATCACGGCAGGCACTGTAATCAGCTTTTGAACAAGCAGTAATTCAAGTTCAGATTGAAGACAGTCTAAAGCCAAGGATGAGTATTGATGCAGCTCATGTTGGCAACAAAAGTTGATTGGACTCTGCACTAGTGACAGTTATCAATGACATAGATCTTTTGTTTGCCAACAACTGTGTGACTGATTTGCGAGTAGCTGAACAACTTGGAGCTGGAAACAAGTTACAGAGACATAGAGAGTGAGAAAAGGAAATGTGCAGATCTGCTTCCAGTCCAGAAGCTGCTTGTTCTCTGCAGTCAAAAACTCAATTTGAACCTAGAAGGAAATTAGTTACCTTTCCTGAAGAAGTCACTGCAAGCTACATCTTTTGAATTGATGAATCAGAGACATCTTCCAAGTGAATCAGCTGCTCTGTATTTCTTAAAAGCCAGTGGAAGCATCCAGAAAAAAAGACATCTAAATAAGAGATCTGGCTAGCTGAAGAAGGATCATCAAAACACTGGAACCGGGAAGCTGAGACCATTGAACTGACTTTCCAATTTTTTTACCTCTCCCAATAATCTACTTTCTCAATTAGCATGCGTGCACGTGTGTGAGTGTGTAGGGGCTGTAAAAGGGAGGCTTATAAATAGATTAGACTCTTAGTAGCTTATATGCCAATGGTTTATATGTTTATTTGTAGCTGTAGTCAAATTACTTGTAATAAATGGTAATCTGGTCTATGCTTTCTATCAACCTTGGTCTTAAATCCAGGTATTGTGTGTACTTTAAAAAAAGACTTTAACATTTGGCACAACTACAGGAATAGCAGAATTTAATTTATAGCTTGCTACCCCACTTGCTGTTCCATGTACTAACCTACAAGATGGCAAACTGAAAAATAAATGGTCCCAAAATACATGTGGCCTGATTTTTGAGTGCTGAACCATAATTTGCAGTATAACCAACTTGTTCTGCCTGAAATGGGTAAGACACAAATTTGTTGATACATCTCATCTGCATGATTTTAGTGCTATTTCCTGTACCTCCAGGCAAATTCTGTACAATGCAGGAGTGAGAGAGGCAATCATAAGAACAGAGAGAGAGTTTTGGAGTCAGAGGGCACAAAATAATGTTTTTTAAAAGTGATTTCAAACAACTAATTCAAACAACTACAACACAACACTCAAGAAATTTTGTACCACATGAATTACAAGAAAATGGAAATGCCTGAAAAGGAGGAGAGATCCCATTTTTAACTTATAAAAGATAGATGCATTTTCAAAGCTTTTCAATTACATCTGCACTGTTTTTCAAGAAAAGAAAGTAAGAGATGATGATGATTAAAAAATTAGCAATGTTGTTTCCTCCTTTGTGATGAGTCTCTTTCTCAAAGGTAGTATGGATGGACAATAAATGGCCTTGCTAATGACTATCTTTTTTCTAGAATGAGCGTTTCTAGAAACAAAATATGAGTTTAGATAGTTGGAGAATTGGAGTTGGAGGTGAGAGTATAAAGGATGGAAAGTCACACCAGACTCCTGTTTGATCACTCTCTGGCTGGAAACTGCACATTGTGAACAATAGAGTATTTTTGGAAAATAAAGTTATCTGTTGCTGATAGAAAATATTAAAAAGTGGAAATCGCCAATGTGTACGGCGACAAATATATGTCAGTTCAAAACAGCTTAATCAGACGATGTTATGAATTTTAAACCATAAGTTGTAATATAAAAGTATTTTTAGCAAAACAGTGCACTTTTCACCTGGACAATCACCCCAGGAGAATGCTACAGATGCAGGTTATCCAGAGTAGCATATATCCAGAAGGCACCAGCATAAATTACATACATTGATTTAATAGCTGTTTGATAGTACAGGGTATTACTGATTTAAATATTCAGCTAAATTGCTGATCCCAATCTAGAACCATAACAAAGTAGAAAACAGATGCACAATGTTTCTCTGCAGAAATGTGAAAATCACAGATTAAAAAATCTGCATAGCACTATTCATTTTAACTTGTTTAAGAATGACTGAAATCTCAGAATAACAAAGTAAAGAGGTTTAATGTCAATGCACAGGTGACAAATACATTTGTATATTGTACCTTTTGAATAATTGCCTGTTCCTTTCCATACTGAAGAGAAAACGCAAAGCTCTAAAGGCATAGCACTGTAATGAAAATATTTTAAGTACTGTATGTAAGCATCGATATATAAATGAAATGAACAGCATAATACGTACATTGAAAAACATACAATACAAATTTATGAACATACAAAAAGGGAGATGCTGCTGTTACATAAAAAGTAAATTAATATGAGACACGTAGAAACAAATTACCACATTTTCCTCAGACATTTCATACTGTTATTGTTAAAATAAACTAAAAATAAGTCAAAGCCTAACTTTTATTGAAAAATCTCCACTGAAAGGAAGGCATTTTTACAAGCAGTACAGATGAATTAAGTCACAGAAACTAACTTACAATATTATGACAGGTAGTCTGAGAAACAAATCTTATTTTTAATAAGCAAGACAGGCATGTATCTTCAGTATAGTCAACATAATTTAAACAAGACTGCTTAGCAGCTCAGTGCTATTCATTCCTCCATTTAGAAGCTGATGCATGAAATGAAATGGAATGCATTTATACATGCAACAATGAAAACCCTGTCAATCTCTAAATTAGTTGTTTCAACAAAGCAAATCAAGTTCAACTCTTCTGGAATAAAATTGCTGTTGTAAGAAAAATACCTGCAGGGTTTCTGTTTTTAGTGCATTCCTTTGTTTTCTTGGCAGGATTAGCTTCCCTATGACATAAATGCCATTCCCCTGTATAAAGAATTTAAAGAAATATAACATAAAGATATTAAGCTATATATTTCCAATACTTGATTAAACATTCAGAATGAACATTCCCAATGCTAAAGATTTCAAGCTTGATTCACAGTTATATTGAGCTCAGCTGGGATGACAATAGAACTGCTGCAATCACAATCCCCAGTGGTAAAGGTAGAGTTTTTATATTCCTAATTTCTACAGCGTGCCTCTTAACAGAATGTACACTTGTGAGACATTGGATAAGAATAGAATCAAGGCCAGTTTGATATTCTCCACAGCTAACGACTTATCAACATAGGCTCTTTTATGAAGTTCGTACATTTTAAAAAAATTCTCATCTTTTACACAACAATTGCCTAGTTTGATTCATGCTTGAAAATTCATAATGTTGTACACTACAAACTGGTAGTGACTGTTTAAAGCGGAATCCAAACACTCAGCAATCAAGTGAAAGACCAAAGATAAATAAAAACAATCCTAACTTACTTACTTACATAGAAAGTGAATATTGAGAAGGAAATCTTAGACCACAGGGCCTGGTTTGATGGACTGAACAGTAAGAAATGGAATTTAATCCTGAAAAGTGAAAGGTGACAGATTTTGGCGGACTAAAAAGGCAAGGGAGTAAGCGCATGATGAATGATTGTATCCTAGGAAGTACAGAGGATCACAGAAACCTTGGTGTCCATGTCCATAGATCTGGGAGGCGGCAGGATAAGAAGGCATATGGGAAACAATCCTTTATTGAAGGTTATGCTGGAACTGTATAAAATATTATTTGGCCCACAGCTGGAGTACTGTACTGTATGCAGTTCTGGTCATCACACTACAGGAAGGATGTGATTGCATTAGAGAGGATATAGAGGAGATTCATCAGGATATTGCCTGGAATGGAGCAATCCCATCATGAGGACAGACTGCATAGACTGAGGTTGTTTTCCTTAGAGCAGAAAAGGCTGAGAGGGAATCTGATTGATGTGTACAAAATTAAGAAAGGCATAGATTGGGTAGATAGGAAGAAATTTCTTCCATAATAGAGGGATCAATAACCAGGCAGCATATACAGCAAACTTTGGTTTAACCAGCAGCTAATGAACTGGTACTCTCAATAAACTGGCGAAAATGATCTACCTCAAACACCGGAAGTTTATTGTATTATTGCAGTCTCTGCGATGTCTGAGTAGTCAGTTGAGGATGCAAGTGAGAAGGATCTCTGCCAGTAAGATTATTTAAGGCAAGTTGTTTTATTATTTAAGTGATTTGTGTTGTTAATAAAGTATAACAGTGTTGTGGATACCCCCATATCATGTTTCTATTACTAAGTATGTGTTTTTATAGTATTTATGTGGACCTCTTGATCAACTAGCACATTCCTGGTCCCATAGGTGCTGGTTAATAAAAAGTTTGCTCTATATAAGATAAGCTGCAGAAGGTTAGAGGATTTTGAAGAGAAACTATTTCATCTTATGGGAGGAAGGAGTTATTTGCAACTCAGCGCATGAAAGGTTGAGTAATTCAGTGCTTGAGGAGTGATACAGATACAATGGGCTAAAGGATTCTTTCTGTGCTGTAAGACTCTATATTCTATGACTCTAAAGCAAACACAATTAATTTAACACTATTATTTGTAACTGATTATGTGATTAATTCAGTTGTACATTCTTTTTATTTCCCCATAAGAGTTTCCTTAAACATTAATGAATCTTGAAGTCTTATTCACTTCTTTAAGGACCAAGTCAAAGGTATCCCACACGTCTCTGAAATTCCCTTTAATTTTCCCATTTTCCAGCTATTCTCCAAGATAAGATTTTATGGCAATTCTTCCATTAGCTTTTTGACTAAGCAACCCTCCTATTTTGCTTAAATCCTAATAACAGAATTGCTCAGTTTCTCATGCAGTTGTTGGCAGATAACCAACTGCCTTATAGTCCTCCAAGCCAACTTTGCTAACTGTGCTCTGTCACAAGGTCTTGTGAGGACCTTTGTAGATTTCTACCTTCAGCTTCAAACTAGGTAAATGTTCTAAATTGTTTTCCCCCTTATGAATTCTAAACTGAGCATGAGCACTTATCTTTATTCGCACAATGAATGATCAAGTTAGTATTTCTTTACTTAAAGTGCGGGTGTGACAAATACACATCTCTCTTGTCTGTTCTAATTCACTGCTCTGCAATCTACACCAAATTAAAAGTACAACTCCCTACCTTCTGTTTGTAAGCACAAAGATAACTTAAATACATGAAACTTCTAACCTCAACAATCCACCTTCATAAAAAGGACCCATGATTTGAGATATTCTTAAACAAAAATGAAAAATAATTATTTTACCTTCAAAACAACTATTTTATTATGTAACGATACAAATAATTTCTATTGCTAATGAATGTGTTTGCTGTCTCTACATACTTATAGGAATTTCTTTTGTTTACAAGCAGGTATCTTTTTTGAACTGGGAACTGGATATATAATTTAAATTTTCACTAAGTAAAGGTAGACCTTGTGGCTACATTAAAGTAAGAATATCCACTATCCTTAATTGCTATTACCTCTCTATATCTGATCTTGCAAGTTAAACAAAGATTATGTTTTAAATCTCTTCAATCCAATAGTTTGAATTGCAGTCACTTTAAATGTACACTAATTACTTAATGAGATGTTTCCATTGATCTTACACACAATACTTTAATTTCTAAAATGTAAAGTTACATTCTAATACATATGAATTTGAAAGTTATTTTCCCAACATCACAGGAAACAGTGTGACCGATCATTGCAACTTTTCAGCTGCCATTAAAACTATCTTAAAATTGACTCCCCATAAATTTCCACTTTAGAAGGTGTCAAAATACTTATTTCCCCTTCATGAATTCTAAAGTGAGCCTGAGCACTTATCCTCAAGCCTTTAGGAAAATACAGTCAATCAGTATAATTCAATCGATCAGTCTGCCAATGCTTTACTTAAGTCTAAAGAATAATGTTCAGTAAACAGCTGAGGATTTTCCATGTGGCAGTTTTGCATATGCTATTAATTGGGCCTTGACAGATGCAAAGATGACTGAATGACCCAAGTCTGCTCTCTGAACCCCTTCCCTGAGAATAAGTATTTAAGGATTCATTTAACAATATACAATCACCTGTAAACAACTCAAGAGCTAACACTCTACCATTTATCTTGAAGGATGAGGTGCTACACAACAAAATAGAGCAGTACCAGTGGGGAACATTTCCTATATCTGTTGTGGTTCTGTTCGCCGAGCTGGAAGTTTTTGTTGCAAACGTTTCGTCCCCTGGCTAGGCGACATCATCAGTGCTTGGGAGCCTCCTGCGAAGCGCTTCTTTGATGTTTCCTCCGGTGTTTATAGTGGTCTGTCCCTGCCGCTTCCGGTTGTCAGTTTCAGCTGTCCGCTGTAGTGGTTGGTATATTGGGTCCAGGTCGATGTGTTTGTTGATGGAGTTTGTGGATGAATGCCATGCCTCTAGGAATTCCCTGGCTGTTCTCTGTCTGGCTTGCACTATGATAGTAGTGTTGTCCCAGTCGAATTCATGTTGCCTGTCCTATATAGTGTTTAGTGCAGTCCTTGCATGGGATTTTGTACACTACATTAGTTTTGCTCATGTCGGGTATCGGGTCCTTTGTTCTGGTGAGTTGTTGTCTGAGCGTGGCTGTAGGTTTGTGTGCCGTTATGAGTCCTAGGGGTCGCAGGACTCCATGCAAGGACTGCACAAAACACTACATAGGACAAACAGGAAGACAGCTAACAATCCGCATACATGAAAATCAACTAGCCACGAAACGACACGACCAGCTATCCTAAGTAGCCACACACGCAGACAACAAGCAACATGAATTCGACTGGGACAACACTACTACCATAGGGCAAGCCAGACAGAGAACAGCCAGGGAATTCCTAGAGGCATGGCATTCATCCACAAACTCCATCAACAAACACATCGACCTGGACCCAATATACCAACCACTACAGCGGACAGCTGAAACTGACAACCGGAAGAGGCAGGGACAGAC
>NC_057714.1:2374010-2388758 GCF_004010195.1 Chiloscyllium plagiosum
ATCATCAGTGCTTGGGAGCCTGCTGCGAAGCGCTTCTTTGATGTTTCCTCCGGTGTTTATAGTGGTCTGTCCCTGCCGCTTCCGGTTGTCAGTTTCAGCTGTCCGCTGTAGTGGTTGGTATATTGGGTCCAGGTCGATGTGTTTGTTGATGGAGTTTGTGGATGAATGCCATGCCTCTAGGAATTCCCTGGCTGTTCTCTGTCTGGCTTGCCCTATGATAGTAGTGTTGTCCCAGTCGAATTCATGTTGCTTGTTGTCTGCGTGTGTGGCTACTAAGGATAGCTGGTCGTGTCGTTTCGTGGCTAGTTGATGTTCATGTATGCGGATTGTTAGCTGTCTTCCTGTTTGTCCTATATAGTGTTTTGTGCAGTCCTTGTATGGTATTTTGTACACTACATTCGTCTTGCTCATGTTGGGTATCGGTTCCTTCGTTCTGGTGAGTTGTTGTCTGAGCGTGGCTGTTGGTACTGACAATCGGAAGCGGCAGGGACAGACCACTATAAACACCGGAGGAAACATCAAAGAAGCGCTTCGCAGGAGGCTCCCAAGCACTGATGATGTCGCCTAGCCAGGGGACGAAACGTTTGCAACAAAAACTTCCTGCTCGGCGAACAGAACCACAACAATGAGCACCCGAGCTACAAATCTTCGCACAAATTTCCTATATCTCCTGAGTGCTACAGAGGAAATGACAGTCAGCATTATGGGGACAGCAGCAACAGAGTCTGGGGAGAGAATATTGACAATGCAGATCCTTCCTTAAAAAACTTCCTGCTCGGCGAACAGAACCACAACAATGAGCACCCGAGCTACAAATCTTCGCACAAATTTCCTATATCTCCTGAGTGCTACAGAGGAAATGACAGTCAGCATTATGGGGACAGCAGCAACAGAGTCTGGGGAGAGAATATTGACAATGCAGATCCTTCCTTATCCTCTTCTCAACTCTTAGTTTGCACCTATCCAATTCACAGAGCACTTGTTTTCAACACCAACCTCTTTCCTCTAATCCCAAACTCCCTTTCTGGTTTTCCAATTTCAGCCATCCAAAACTGATGCATACTCAGCCACATTATCTGCAGGGGAAGAGGGGGAGCAATGCTGATGAAGACGATGCATTATTAAATTGACACAAACTCAATTACATAGTGGGCAGCATAGAATTTGGATCTAAACATAATGAACTACTGGATACAAATTGGCTGTAGATACCCTATGAAAAAGGATGTTTAGTCTGCCAGCTTATCAGAGAGTGAGGCTGAAGACAGGATCCTCTGCAGAGGACTCAGGTGAGGACCTCAATAACATGGTATACAGAAACACACTGAAGAGCATGCATACCAAGATTCTAGGTGCATTGGTTGGCCTATTTAGATCAACTCATCAAAATCAAGGATATAGAGGAATTCTGGGCTAAGTTGGCAGAGGCACATGTTTTGTTCACAGCCTATATTCCATTGTACTGCAGATCCAGAGGCACTGCAACTGTCTTACTGGACAGGTCACCTCTGCTCAGTATTCCTGTAAAATCATGAACTTACTATAATTACTCCAAAAACATTCCAGTTTGTTTTCAGGGATTTTGTTACGTCTGTTCTGAGGTTACAAATGTGGCTGCAGCCAGTGGGAGATTTCAAAGAGAACGTCCATAGACTTCTCATAGATTGTTCAAATAAGCAAGGTTCTCCTTGAGTACCTTGAGCAATTACAGACTCCTGCTGATATCTTCTCAACTCAATCATTTCTTTCATTTTCCTGCCTTAGTCTATCCATTCGCCAAGTCATGCTTTATTCCGAGGGGAATACTTCTTAACTCCTAACTGTGCCTGGGAACAATTGGTTTGTGGAAAAATCTTGGAAAAAGCAAAGGTCCTTTTGCACTGGTATACTTTTGCATTGAAATAAACATTAAGAAATAACAAAAGACATAGAATCATAGTGCCAGACAAAATAACTCAACTAGTAACTAACCTATATGATCCTTTTAAACAATGTTGTTGAGGGTAGATGTTCTTTAGTACTGTTCAAGGTTAAAACAATGAGCTCTAAAATGGAACCCTGGAGTCAAATCACATGCATGCTGAATTATATCATGAAATATCTGTTTCCCATACTTTCAGTAGATATTTATGTTTCGTGTGTTAATCCATGCACCAGTATGGAGTCCTGACCTACAAATGGATATGTGCACCGCAGTTTTCGATTTTAAACTCTCAGGGATCTCATTATGCCCAAAAAATGTGCACAACAGAATTCAATTTCTTGCTCCTAATTCTATGCTCCCAAATGTTATTTATAAGTTTATTAATTATTCTGGTGTTTTCTATGAACGTTTTGCAGATAATTCTGTGTAAAATCTAGATAGGTAATCCAAAAAACCCAAAATATTTCTAGCATGATTTCTGCAAGTCTTTTTTTCCTTAAAAATGTCTGCTGCACAGATCCACAAGTGGCAGTGACTTCTGCATGCAGATAACAATGCGTCAGCACACCAATCAGCAACGTGGGACCCCCAAGTTGCTGCACGGTTGCACAGCCAGGCCGCTTAGTGGGAACATTGTCTGCAATTTACATCCTGGAGGTACCCAAGAAATTTAAGATAAGCCTTATCCAGCCCCTCTGGTTCACTCATTATATTCAAGTCTCCATCCTAAGTAATAAGCGAATAGTAATGCTAATTCCATTACATCTCCGATTCTTACTACCTTGAAACAGCCATTTTGTTGCAGTCAATATACTCTTCCTCCTGTAAATATCAACCTAAAGAATTCACTCCACTTTTCAGCTTTGCCCACATCTTCATTAATCTTACCACAATTTCAGAAGCCAGCAGTTTTGTATTCCTCTTTTTAAAATTTATTTTCTCCTGTTATTACTATACAGTTCAAGAAGTTTTGACTTTGATTGAAAACAATATTTATTTTAGAAAATAATAACTGATCTTCATTTTCAGCATACCAACCTGTACAACCTGTTGAGCATTTGTATCATTAAGTACCAGCTCAGTGATACCAGCACAACATGCTGAAACGACAAAAGAAGTCAGTAAGGAACTAACATTTGATACAAAATTACAAACAAATTTGACATTTCAAGTATTTCAAGTAACAATGCCCCAGCAAAGAATGGTCTACATTTCTGGAACATGTTCCAGACTACTATTATTGTGAATAATTTAACACATTTAGCAGTATTTACTATGGCTTACCATTTAAGGAATATGTTTCATTTCTCAGGAAGTGTCATGGTGCACATAATGGGTGGTTTAAGTCCCAATGTTAAATCATGTATTTAAAACAAACTTTATAGAAAGTAGTAAAAATAATTAAATTATGACATTGTCAGAGTTAACAGGACAGATGCTAATCGCAGAGTCGTGGAGTTTTTACAGCATGTAACAAGGCTCTTTGGCCCATTGTATCATCAAATATCCCTCTGTTCTAAACCCATTTTTCAGCACTTAGCCCATAGCCTTGCACACTGTAGTATTTCAAGCTCTCATCTAAGTAGTTCTCAAATGTCTTGATGATTCCTGTCTCTATCACTCTTTCAGGCAGTTAGTTTCAGATGGCCACAACAATCTGGGTGAATTTTTTTATTCCTTAAATCCCCTCTTCAATTCTGCTCCTTATCTTAAAACCGCATCTGTTGATAAGTGACCCTTCTACTAAGGGGAAATGTTTGCCCCCCCACCCCCCACCATATAGCTTGTCTACACCCCACAGAAATTCATACATCTCAATCAGTTTCCCCCTCAGCCTTCCCTGCTCTAACAAAACCAGCCTGTCCAGTCTCTTTTCATAGCCGAATCACTCCAGCCTAGGCAACATCTTGTTAAATCTCTTCTGTATCCTCTCTAGTGAAATCACATCCTCCCTGCAGTGTGATGACTTGAACTGCACACACTATTCCAGGAATGGTTCAGCTGATTTTATACACAGCTCAATCATAACTTCTATCACCTATCCAGAGATTGCAATCATTGAGGTCCTGCTTTTTTATTTGCTACCTTAGTCCCCAAATTCTTGTTGGGGACCTCATCCCTTTTTCTACCAATATCATTAGTCCCAGAAGATCATTACACATAGATGCAGCAGTGCTTCTGTCTGGATGGCCCAGACATATTGTGGGTCTTCTTGATAGAAGCAAGTGGAAACTACTTGGCTTCAACTTCCAAGGGGTGGAGACAATAAGCAGGATGGACAAGGAAACCCCCAGCCACAGCTGGAGTGTCATGAGAGGAGCTGTCTGAGAGGTGCGCATATGGTTTCTTTTCTTGCTAGGTGCTTTCATGGTACTGCCCGGTCTTCTTCTGAATAAGGAGCAATATTGGATAATTTCCTGCCTGAAGCTGAACAAGTGCCTTATCTCTGATAATTGTCTGACGACCAGCACCTTTAGCTTTTCTTCTTTAGGCCAGTTGCAGAGCTGTCACAGTGAGATGCTACCAGTTTGTGCTCCCAAACTGTCTAAAGCTGTCAGAGTCTCAGTACCTTCAGTGGTGGGAATGCAGGAGGCAGCCTTGCCAACCTTTTCTCTAACATCTCGGTACTCTTGCCTTAAGAGTTTCTGAAAGTTTCTTTCCTGACACCTGTGAAGAGTTTATTGTCAGGCATCCTGCTACTCATCTGAGTCATTTCCTGAGTGAGCTGAAAATGAGTGACCTGGCTGTTAGTACTGGTGCAGATGGAGAATAGATGGTGCAGTGTCTGTTGTGAGTGAGTAGGCATTGCATAGGCAATGCAGTGTTAGTGGGAGATTGAAGATTGAGAGTGAATGAGAGAAGATGTTGAATGCAATTGTTAGGTTGGCAGAGAATGAGCCTTAGTGAGACATAGGTTCAGTAGTAGAGATTGAGTGTGAGATGGCTGAGAGAAGAGTGTGCTACTTACCCTGGTGGAGCACAGAAGGTCACTGACTTTCTTGCAGAAATACTGGCCATTCTTCAGCACCATAGAGACTGCATTGACCCAGGTGGCAATCTGAGACCAGGCTGCTAGAGTCTGATGCTGTGGCTTTCTCTGCCTGTCCACCAAAAAGAGGAGGTCCGCCTTTTGCACCACCCCATCTCCCAGCATCTCCAGGTCTCTTTTGGAGAATCACATCATCACCTTCCTCTTTGCCACCATCTTCACACTATGTCCAAGACCATGCAGAGCGGCTTCAAAAAGCCAGCTCATCCGGGTGCACAATAGCCTTTTAAATATGGTGCAGATACCAAGGATGCTGGTCTTTCACCAAATATTCAATAAGCAGTGAGTTCTTCCAGGAATGGCATGTGTTAAGATGGAAATAAAATCAGACATGAAGGATGCCATCAGGATGAGATAGGAAGTTAATGAGACAAGTTTGGTAAGATACTGAGAGAAATTTTGTAATTTTCACTTATGCAAAAAAAAATATGATTCTGTTCTTTGTGTTTGGCTCCTCACTGCTATAAATGACTAAACTATATTTTTGTGGAAAGAGGTGCAGCCTCGTGATGAAAAGAACAAAAATCTTTGTTGTAGCCAAATGGGGATAATGAAAAGAGAGGAGCTGATTCATCCTCCTTACCCGATTGGAACAGTGTCAATAGTTATAATCCTTATGCTAGATCTCCAGTTCAATGGAAAATACTATACCTTCTTGCAAAGATAATGTATTCTCTTGAATTTCTTGTATGCTCAGTTTCTCAGACAGCTGAAGTTGTTGAATTCTTCCTGAAGCATTAGCACTAGACAAACTTCCAATTGAAGAGCGATCAGATACAAAATTTCTATCTCTAAAAATACACAAAAAAGAGATTTCTATAAAGTAACAAACACATATGGACATGAGAAGAATATGAATCAATTTCAGTATAATTTGACTATTATAGTTGCTAACTCTTTGTAACACGATGGAAAGATATTAGATATCTTATTCCATACTCACAATAATAATGTCACCAATTAGAACCTTTACACTGTGTACATAATCTTTTCATTGCAGAAAGCCAAAATTATGAGTTAAGGTAACAGAATGGATTGGATCTAGTATAACTGTACTCTACTAGCAAATGACACACAAAATATTACTAAACATCTTGTACAACTTGGTTCAAATTTGATCAATTTTGTGAACCTTTGACCCATATACCAATTATGCAATGTAGAAAAGGATCTTAAATCAAAAGGTATTTTTAAAAATTATGTTGGATCATGTTATGGAGGAACAGATTCAACATAAAATAGCACAAAGGGTTCCTCCAAAGAGAAATTTGACATTATAAAATAAACCACAAGAAGCAGCAAAGTTACTTCATGCATGGTGTAAATGACTTTCCAATGCTAGGGGAAATGCTTATAATTTTAAGGCAACCGCTGATGATGACACAAAAAATCTGCAGAGGGATATAGACAGGTTAGGTGAATGGGTAAAAATTTGGCTGATGGAATCTAAAGTGGGAAAATGTGATGTCATGCACATTGGCAGGAAAGATAGAGGAGTTGAATATCACTTAAATGGAGAAAGGCTGCAGAAAGATACAGAATGGGGACTTGGGTGTCCTCACCCATGAATCACTGAAAGCTAACATCCAAGTTCAGCTGGTAATAGGGATTTATTTCAAAAGGGAATGGAATACAGAAATAGGGAGGCTTTGTTAAAATGCGCTAGTCAGACTCCAGCTTTAATACTGTGATCAGTTTTGGGTCACTTAACTAAGGAAGGATACTGGCAGTGGAGGGAGTCCATAGAAGATTCACTAGGTTGATATCAGATAGGGAGGGACAGTTTTATGAAAAGAAATTCAATTGGTTGCGGCTGTGCTTGTTGGAATTCAGAAGAATGAGAGGTGCCCTTATTGAAATAAACAAGATTCATGGGGACTTGAAGGGTTGATGTGAAAAGGTTGCTTCCCATTATGGGAGAGTCTTGGGCCAGAGGGTATAATAAAGAAATCACATATTTAAGACAAGAGACAAGGAGGAATTTCTTCTGTCGGCGAGTAGTGAATCTGTGGAATTCTTTACCACAGAGGGCTGTTGATGCTGAGGCTTAATGTATGTTAAGGCTGAGACAAACAGATTTTTAATCAGTAGGGGAATAAAGAGCTATGGGGAAAGGCAAGAAATGAAGTTCAGGATTATAAGATCGGCCATGATCTCATGGATTGGCCTGCTCTGCTCCTACATCTTATGGTCTTACCTGAAGTTACCTGTAATTGCAGAATGCTCATTCCTATATTTCCAAAGCCCTTAATTGGCTTAATGTTTACAGGTATGTTCCTAAATTATACAATCAGATTGCATTTTTCAGATAGCCAAAATGAAAGAATAAAATTAAATGGTGCTTCACTATGTTTATTATTTTCTTTATACTCACCCTTGTAGAATGTGAAGAAGTTGTTGGATGCCTCCCCACAATCGAATCTCAATGCTGGTATCCGGATCCTCACACAGCTGAACTAGAATCCATACAACACTCCATAGCAATTTGAGATGGTCAGAATGCAGCAAACTAAGCAGAATGGGAATTCCTTCATAAATCTTCACCTGTTCTCTCACTTGAGAGTCTGCACATAGTAGACGAAGCAGCTCAGCAGTCATTCTGTAAACGTCATTAACATTTAGGAAACCAATCATAAATAACCTTATGCTTCCAGTAAAGAGACAGAAATAAAGTTATCGACTTTTTATTCCTGTATAGCTGAAATCCCCAAATATTAGTGTTACTGTAATCACTGACAACCTCCACTAATCAAGAAAAATCTTTTTCACTATCAAATCATCACAAAGACAACGCAATCTATGTATACAGCACACTAGAATTTGGGGAAAGACCAGATCAAGCTGCATTTATCCGTCTTTTATCGCTCATAAAAATTTCCACTTGATGCTCAGGTTCACTTAACATTTTTCACCTCAAATAAATTTCTGGAAATACTCAACGGTTTATGACAGTATTTGTGGAGAGCGACTCAGATGCGAACATTTCAAGCCAAAGAGCTCTCTTCAGGATTGGGAATAGTTAATTTGTAACTATATTTAGCAAAGGGGTAGGTGGGACAAAGACAAAGGAAAGTTTCTGTGATGGTTGAAAGACTGGAGCGATGTCTTTACAGAATGTGGATTTTGCAAGCTGGGTCAATTCCTAGTTGCCTTTGAGAAGATGGTGATGAGCTAACTTCTTAAACCATTGCAGTCCATTTGGTGCAGACAGACCCATAAAGTTAAGGATGGATTCAAGGATTTTTACACAGCGACATTGAAGGAATGGTGATATGTTTCCAAATATGGATGGCGACTGGCTTAGAAGTGAGGGATAAAAAGAAGATTTCCCAGAAGTGCTGTTGTAGAAAGTTGCAGTATCAGAACAGATAAGATAGAAGAATCAGGAGTGTAATCCTTACAAGGTAAAGGAAGTGTGGTCAAGGTAGCAGTGGAATTCAATGGGCTTATAATGAATATTAATTGTCTTTTCCAAGTCTTTTTCGTTCTTGTAAGCTAACTTTTCTGTCATGTCATTTCAGCTTGAGAACATTTCTGCATGAGTTCCTCAGGGTAGTGTCTTAGGCCAAACCATTGTCAGCTGTTTCATTAACGATCATCCTTCCATGATAAGGTCAGATATGGGATCTTCACTGGTGATTGCACAATTTTCAGCACCATTCATTACTTCTCAGATATTGAAGCAGTCCATGTCTAAATGCAGCAAGACCTGGACAAGATCCAAGTTTGGATTAACAAATGGCAAGTAACATTTGAACCACACAAGTGCCAGGCAAAAGTCATCTCCAGGAGGTAACAGCATCCAAAAATGTCACTACATCCAACCCTGAAGGACAGCTGTAATGTGTACCACCTACAAGGTGCACAAAGCTCTTTAGATAGCACCTTCCACTCCCATGACCACTACCATCTCTAAGGAAAAGAGGAGCAGATACATGGGAATACCACTACCTGCAAATTCACTTCCATGTAAAGAGGTCCTTCAGCCCATCAGAACTATTTCGGCTGTCAAACATCTAGAAATTCTAATCCGTTTCCCAGCACTTGTCCTGTTGTCTTGTATGCTATGACATTTCAAGCTCTCATTTAAACAGTGCTTAACTGTCTTGAGGATCCTCATCCCCACCACCCTTTTAGGCAGTGAGTTCCAGATATGAACAAGCACTTAGGTGGAAATACCTTTCTCAAATCCCCTGTAAATCTCTTGCTTCTTAATTTAAAATTAATCCTCCTGGTTTTTGACCTTTCTTTTAAGGGGAAAGGTTTCTCCCTAATTATCTTGTCGATGACCCTTCTTCCCGTGCCATCTTCCATGCAAATGCTAGAATGTAGCTCTTGCCCTTTTACCTCTTATTTTCACCATCCAAAGCAATAAGACTCCTTCCATGTGAAATAGTGCACTATTTTCAATCTAGATTACTGTATTCAATAGTCTCTTCCACACTGGGGAAAGCAAATGCACATTGGGTGATTACTTTGTGGAACACCACTGTTCAGTCTCCATGCATGACTCCAATCTTCTCTTGCCACGTTATTTTAATTCCCCACCTTACTCTAACACTGATATCTCTGTTCTTGGCCAACTGCACTGTTCCATTGAATCTCAACTTAAGATGTTTTACAGCACTCCAGATTCAACAATTTCAGTCTATAATTTCTATCTATGCTTGTTTTCTTTTCTTATATTGGTTTTCTTCGTGTTGTTTTCAGCCAGTAGCATACCTGCTCTTTGTTCCTTAGCGTAGTTCTTGCACAAACGCAATACTCTTTGGTCCTAGAAAACTAACTCTTCTGTCATTCACCTCTTTTTCCCCTAACACATAACCTTTTTTTGTCCTTGCACTACCAAACGTTGTTCAATACTGTTTGATTTTGCACTACAAACCACAGGTGGGTTATGGTTTGTATAGAGTGCTGTAAGCAATCATCCTCTCTTGATATTTCTATTCAACCTGGTCAGATATGTTAATAGACATGTTTGGAGCAGGTGAGACTTGAACCCAGGTCTTCTGACTCAGAGGTAGTGACACCGTTGTGATACAAATATCCTCCTCAACCTCTTCCCTAATCTGAGTCTAATGGGCTATCTCATTAACAGGGTAGAGGAATGTTGAGACTTACTGAGAATAGGCACTTGTTTGACACAACAAGATGCTGTTTATTCTCTGATAGCAACACATACAATTAGGCATGATTACAAAAGCTCTCAGAACCAGAGATGGCACAAATCTCCATCAGGGCCTTGTGCTACATAGTTTCCTCTCCACCCAAAGACTGTACAATGTCATTACAGTGGGTGGAGCATAATGCAAATTCATTGAGTCTTAAAGTTTTTCTCCCATGTAAAGAGATCCTTTACCCTATCAGAGCTGTGTCGGCTGTCAAATATCTAGAAATTCTAATCCGTTTCCCAGCACTTGTCCTGTTGTCATTTATGCTATGACATTTCAAGCTCTCATTTAAACAGGGCTTAACCGTCTTCATCTCTACCACCCTTTTAGGCAGTGAGTTCCAGATACGAACAGGCACTTAGGTGGAAATATCTTTCTCAAATCCCCTCTAAACCTCTTGCTCTTTACTTTAAAATTATGCCCCCTGGTTTTTGACCTTTCTTTTAACGGGAAAGATTTCTCCCTAATTTTCTTGTCGATGAACCTCAGAATGTTGCTCACCTCCATCTGATTCCATCCTCAGCCTTCTCTGCTCTAAGAAAAATAATCCACACCTCTCCAGTTTCTCTTCATCTCTGCACAGCTCCAGGCCAAGCAACATGCTGATGATTCGCCACTACACCCTCTATATTGTAATCACATCCTTCCAATAGTGTGATGACCAAAAGACAATAAGATATAGGAATAGAATTAGGTCATTTTACCTATTGAGTTTTCTCTGGATTTTGATCAGGGCTGATATGTTTCTCAAGCTAATTCTCTTCTCTTCTCACTGTAACCCTTGGATCCCTTTCCCAATCAAGAAATTAGCTATTCATGTCTTAAATATACTCAATGACATGGCCTCCACAGCCATCTGCAACAATGAGTTCCGCAGATTAACAACCACCTTATGGTTGAAGAAATTCCTTCTCATCTTCATTCTAAAAGATAGTCTCTTCATTCTGATTCTGTGCCCTCAGATGCTAGTCTCTCCTACTAGTGGAAACATTTTCTCCACGTCCACTCTGTACAGGCTTCCAGTGTTCTCTAAGTTTCAATGCATCCCGCACATCCTTCTAAACTCCATCATATACAGACCCAGAGTCCTCAACAGCCCCTCATCCAACAAGCCATTTATCCCCAAGATCATTTTTGTAGACCTCCTCTGGATCCACTTCAATGCCAGCACATCCTTCCTTAGGTATGGGACCAAAAACTGCTCACAATATTCCAAATGCAGTATGACCAGAGCCTTATGCAGCCTCAGCAGTATAACTCTGCTCTTGTATTCTAGCCCTCTTGAAATGAATGCTAACATTGCATTTGCCTTCTTCACTGCCACCTGAATCTGCATGTTAACCTTTAGAGAATCCTGAGCTAGGATTCCCAAGTCCCTCTGTGCTTCAGATTTCCAACGCCTTTCTCTATTTAGAAAATAGTGTACTCGATTCTTGCTACCAAAGTGTAAAAGCTCACACTTTCCTGCATTATCTTCCATTTGCCACTTCTTTGTCCACTTTCCTAGCTTGTCCAAGTCCTTCTGCAGCCTACCCATTTCCTGAATACTACCTGTCCCTTGATCTATTTTTGTGTCATCTGCAAACTTAGCAACAATACACTCAGTTCCTTCATCCAGATCATTAACGTATAACGTGAATAGTTGTGGTCACAAAACAGATAGGAGTCCAGCCGTGGCCTAACAAATATTAAATTATATTATATTATATTATGTTATATATATAGCTTCAGTATTCAATTCTGTTGTATTCATTGCCTTGACTAAGAAAAGCAAGTATCCCATACGTCTTCTTAACAACCATATCCACCGCTCTTTAAGGATCTATGGACATGCATACCAAGGTCCCTTTGATCCTCTGAACTGTGTAAGCTCCCACAATTCAACTTGCACTGGTAGCCAGTGATAGTTTACAAAAGGATTCTGGCAGAGACTTAACATTGAGACTGGGAGCGTAGTGAATGTAAGAATCTGGAGATTTATTGCAGAAGAGCAGGGCTTTAGATGACATTCCATCATTTGGCCTCTTTTGTGTCTTTATTGTATTCTGTGAACAAAACTGAGTCAAATTACATGTTGACTCTGACCCTTTTGTTCATCAATCTGAATACATTGCCTGAGTAAAATGAGTTTATGTAGCAACAGGCTGAAGCATTCAAAACATGAACAACAAAGTCTTTCACACTTTGTCTATCCCAGTTAATATTGGGAAGTTGAAATCCTCTACTATTCAACATTAACTCTTTCAGAATCAATATCTTATACAATAAGAAATGTACCACATATTTAATTTTTCCCAATTCTTATTGTCCCCAATTACTAATTATACTTTATCTCTACACATTGCTGTCTGCCTATTTGATTTAATTTGATTTGATTTATTGTTGTCACATTTATCTAAGTACAGTGAAAGGTTTTGTTTTGCGTGCCACACAAGCAGATCATAACATACAAGGTATACGGATCATTAGGGTGATTGAACAGAGTGAGACATACAAAGTTATGGCTACACAAATACACAAAAGCAAGATCGACATTAGATTTGAAATTTGAGAAGTCCATTCATAGTCAAATAACAGCGAGACAGAAGCTGTCGTGAATCTGTTCATATGTGTGTTTAAGCTTTTGTATCTTCTGCCTGATGGAAGAGGTTGAAAAAGGTTACAACTAGAGTGGGAGGGATCATTGATGATGTTGGCTGCTTTTCCGTGGCAATGAGATGTGTAGATGGAGTTAATGGATAGGAGGTTTGCTTACAAGATGGTCTGGGCTGTGTTCACAACTTCCTGTAGTTGCTTACTGTCTTGGGCAGAGCAGTTGCCGTACCAAACCCTGATGCACCCAGACAGAAAATGCTCTATGGTGCATCTGTAAAAGTTGGTAAGAGCCCTTATGGACATGCTGAATATCCTTATCCTCCTGAGGAAGAAACTGTGTTGATGTGCCCTCTTGACCATTGCATCTATACGGGTAGTCCAGGACAGACGTTTGGTGATTGTCACTCCCAGTAACTTGACGTTCTCGACCCTCTCCACGCCAGCTTCATTGATATATGTAAGAGCATGTCCTCTTTCTTTCTTCTTGAAGTTGATGAGCAACTCTTTAGTTTTGCTGACATTGACGGAGAGATTGTTATCTTTGCACCATGATACCAATCATTCTATCTTCTTCCTGTATTTGGTCTCGTCATTCTTTGATATTCAGCCTATTATGGTGGTGTCATCAGTAAACTTATAACTGGTGTTTGGACAAAACTTGGCCACACAGTCATGAGCGTACAAGGAATACAGTAGGGGGCTGAGTATGCACCCTTGTGGGGTGCTGGTGTTGAGGATTATTGTGGAAGAGGTGCTGCTGTCTGTTTTCACTAATTGCAGTCTGTGGGTCAGGAAGCTGAGGATCAAGTTGCAAAGGGCAGAGCCAAGACCTAGGTCTCAGAGTTTGGAGATTAGTTTGGGTTGTGATCACAATGTTGAAGGTGGAGCTGTAATCGATAAATAGAAGCCTGACGTAGGTATCCTTATTATCCAGATGTTCTAGGGCTGGGTGTAGGGCTAGGGAAATGGCATCTGCCATGGACCTGTTTTGTCAATGCTCAAATTGCAAGGGATTGAGGCAAGCTGGAAGGTTAGAGTTGATGTGAGCCATAATTAGCCTCTCGAAGCACTTCATGATTATGAAGGTCAGAACCACCAGACAGTAATCATTGAGGCAGGTTGATGGTGGGCTTGTTGAAGCAGATTGGGACTTCAGATTGTAGCAAGGAGAGGTTAAAGATGTCAGTGAATACTCCTGCCAGCTGATCCACACAGGATCTAATTGCAAGGCCAGGGTCTCCATCTGGGCCAGTCGCTTTCCTTAGGTTCACTCTCAAGAAGGCTGATCTGATACCTGCAGCGGTGACTGAGGAAACAGATGCATCCAGGGCTGTCAGGGCAGGTGACACCGTTCCACTGGCATTCTGCTCAGACAAAGCCCGAAAATACTTGAGTGCATCAGGAACAGATGTGTTTTTGTCTGCTATTCTGTTCTGATTCATTTTGTTTCTTGATAAAGTTAAAAATCACACAACACTAGGTTATAGTCCAATAGGTTTATTTGGAAATACAAGCTTTCAGAGCACTGCTCCTTCATCAGGTAGCTAGTGGTGCAGGATCATAGGACACAGAATTTATAGTAAAAGATCAGCGTGCCACATTACTGATGCAGTGTATTGAACAAACTTATATTGCTGTCAAGTCTTTAATCACTTAGAATGGAGATGCAGGTTTCGAGTGATTAATATGTAAATCCCAGAACTTCTTTCAAGTCACAGTTGCAAAATAACTTAAGGTTTTATCAGTATAAAAGAAAAGATGATATCTCAGTATCTCAACTCAGACAATGTATTATTAAAGGTGTGAAGGTAGAGTCTGTCTGTATCCCTACCTTAAGTCAGACTGTAGGAATTTATAAAATGTCACATGGACTGACTGCTTTTTGTGTGCTTTTTGAACAAAATAGAATGTATCTGCAAATTCAAGTCTACAAATGCAAATTCACTCCGTAGACTTGCGTGTGTGTGTGTGTGAAGGTGGGGTAGAGAGAGAGAGAGAGAGAGAGAGAG
>NC_057714.1:2388784-2400719 GCF_004010195.1 Chiloscyllium plagiosum
GTGTGTGTTTGAGTGTGAGTGTTTGTGTGTGCATGTGTGTCTGTGAAGAGCATGCGTATGAGAGAGAGTCTGTCTGAGTCTCTGGGTGTAATCATGTATAAGAGAGTGTATGTGTTCTTGTGTGTGTATGAGAGTGTAGAGTGCAGTGAGGTCACCTGTAGTGTGACATGAACCCAAGATCCCGGTTCAGGCCATCCTCATAGGTACCGAACTTGGCTATCAGCCTCTGCTCGGCCCTCTGTTGTTGCGTATACTGACGTCCACCTTGGAGGATGATCACCTGAAGATCTAAGGCCAAATGTCCCTGACTGCTGAAGTGTTCCCCAACTGGGAGGGAACATCGCTGTCTGGCGATTGTTGTGCAGTGTCCATTCATCTGTTGTCGTAGCATTTGCTTGGTCTCGTCTATATACCATGCCATGGGCATCCTTGCCTGCAGCGTATGAGATAGACAGCATTGACTGAGTCACATGAGTACCTGCCAGACACATGGCAGGCGGTGTCCATGTGTGTAAAGGTATTCATACTGATACTCTCACACGTCTTGCAGTGGTTGCCATGTCAGGGCTGCGTGGTATTGTGGTTGATGTCGCCCTGAAGGGTGGGAAGTTTGTTGCAAATAGTGGTTGTTTAAGGTTTAGCGGTTGTTTAAAGGTGAGAAGTGGAGGCACAGGGAAGATCTTGGTGAGGTGCTCATCCTCATTAATAATGTGTTGCAAGCTGCGAAGAACATGATGTGGTTTCTCCACTCCCGGGAAGTACTGGACGACGAAGGGTACCCTCACTGTTGTATCCCGTGTCTGTCTCCTGAGGAAGTCATTACGGTTTCTCGCTGTGGCACACTGGAACTGGTGATCGATGTATTGAGCATCGTATCCTGTTCTTATGAAGGTGTCCTTCAGCACCTTCAGGTGTCTGTCATGTTCCCTCTTATCTGAACAGATCCTCTGTATACATAGGGCTTGTCCTTAATGGAGATGTGTACATCCAAGAATGAGACTGATTCTAAAGAGTAATCCATGGTAAGTCTGATGGTGGGACATTTCGGCACTCTACACCAGCATCTCCCATGACAATGGCATTGCTGCAATAGCCTCAGCACTCAATACCAACAATTGCCAATTGCAACATTGTCATCAAACCAGCAGACAAAGGAGAAGCTATCGTCATTCAGAACAGAACTGACTACTGCAAGGAAGTGTACTGACAACTAAGCAACCATGAACACTACAGGAAACTACCGGCTGATCCAACCAAAGAATACACCTATGAACTAAATACATTGATCAAGACTGTTGATCCAGTCCGTCAGAAAACCCTACCCAACTCTAAACCCACATGTTTTTTGCATTGGGGACTTCTACTGCCTTCCAAAGATACACAAAGCAAACATGCCGAGACATCCCATTGTATCAAGCAAAGAACCCTAAGTGAAAACCTCTCTGGTTATGTCGAGGACATCTTGAAAGGCATAAGACAGGGGACTCCCAGCTTCTTTTGCGACACTACAGATTTCTTACAAAAGCTCAGCACCCATTGACCAGTCGAACCATGAACATTCCTCATCACAATGTACATTTCGACATTCTACACTATCTCCCCACAATAGCGGCATTGCTGCAGCTGCCTCAGAACTCAATACCAACAACTGCCAATCTCCAGGCACCATCCTACAACTCATCTGCTTCATCCTTGACAACAACATATTCACCTTTGATAATCAGTTTTTTATCCATTCACACGGAACAGCCATGGGGACCAAGTCTGCACCCTATTATGCCGAAATTTTCATGCACAAGTTGGAACAAGACTTCTTTGCTACACAGGATCTCCAACCAACACTACACATCAGATACATTGATGACATTTTCTTCCCCTGGACCCAGAGCAAGGAGTCATTGAAACAACAACACAGTGGTATCAACAAGCTTCATCCCATCATCAGACTTACCACGGACTGTTCTTTAGAATCAGTCTCATTTTTGGACACACGCATCTCCACCAAGGACGGGCACCTCAGTACTTCACTCTACTGCAAACCCAAATAACCTCACGATGCTGCACTTCTCTAGCTTCCACCGTATGCAAATTAAAACAACCAACCCCCATAGACAAGCCCTGCACACACACAGGATCTGTTCAGATGAGGAGGAATGCAATAGACACCTGAAGATGCTGAAGGATGCCCTCATAAGAATGGGATATGTTGTTCAACTCATCAGTCACTAGTGCTGATGTGACACAGTGAGAAACTGCAATGACCTTCTCAGGAGAAGGACACGGGATACGACTGTGAAGGTACCCTTCATCATCTAGTACTTCTAAAAATTACACCATATTCTTTGCAGCCTACAACACATTATTAATGAGGATGACCATTTTACCAAGATCTTCCCTACGCCTCCACTTCTTGCCTTTAAACAATTGCTAAACCTTAAACAGTTCATTGTTTGCGGCAAACTGCCCACCCTTCAGGGCAACATCGATCACAACACCGCACAACCCTGTCATGGCAACCACAGCAAGGCATGTCACAGTGTCGACACCATTACATGTAGAAATACCACCTAGCCCTGTCGTGGCTGGTACTCATGTGACTCGGCCAACGTTGTCTACCCCGTATGCTGCAGACAAGAATGCCCCAAGGCATGGTATATTGGCGAGACCAAGCAGACTCTATGACAACAGATGAATGGACACCGTACAACAATCGCCAGACAGGGATGTTCCCTCCCAGTTGGGGAACACTTCAGCGGTCAGGGACATTCGGCCTTAGACCTTCGGGTGATCATCCTCCAAGGTGGACTTCGGGATACGCAACAACACACAAGTTTGGGACCCATGAGGATGGCCTCAACCGGGATCTTGGGTTCATGACACACTACAGGTGACCCCACTGCAGTACACACTCTCATACACAAGCACACATACATACACTCTTACACACGATCGCACCCAGAGACTCAGACAGACCCTCTCACATATACACAGACACACACACTCATGCATACTTGCTCTCACAACATATACTCCATCCCACTCATGCACACACTCTATCAAGCACACACACAAGTCTATGGGGTAAATTTGCATTTGCAGATTCATTCTATTTTGTTCAAAAAACACACAATCTGTGGGCAGTCGGTCTATGTGACATTTTAAAAATTCCTACTTTGGAAATAGAACCAGTCTGACTCAAGAGTGGGATACAGACGGACTCTAACCTCACACCTTTAATACATTGTCTGAGCTGAGATGCTGAGATGTCACCTTTTCTTTTATACTGATAAAACCTTAAGTTATCTTGGGACTGTGACTTGAAAGAAGTTCTGGGATTTACATATTAATCACTCAAAACCTGCATCCCCGCTCTAATTGATTAAAGACTTGACAGCAATATAAGATTTTCAATACATTGCATCAGTTGTATGACAGGTTGATCTTTTACGATAAATTCTGTGTCCTATGATCCTGCACTAGTAGCTATCTGATGAAGGAGCAGCGCTCTGAAAGCTTGTATTTCCAAATAAACCTGTTGGACTATAACCTAGTGTTGTGTGATTTTTAACTTTGTTCCATCCCAGTCCAATACCGGCACTGCCACATTGTGTCCTGAAATGTCATGTAGGTCTTGCCACAAGTGGTGCATGTTCTTGTAGTTAGTTTGGCTCCCTAACTTAGTCCTGTATTGCCTCTTGGCATGTCTAATGGCCTTGTGGAGGTCACATCTAGATATACCGTAAAGGTCTGGGCGATCTATACTTGAACACCGCACGCCAGATCTTCAGTCGTCAATGAATTTTCCAGTTCATCCATGGGGAATATATGGGTTGACTTGTTTGACTCGCAGTCCTCTATACACTTGTTAATAAACTCTGTGATGGTGGGGGTGTACTTGTCCAGGTTGGCTGCTGAATTCTTGAATATGGACCAGTTCATTGTTTTCAGACAGTCCCACAGAAGCTCTTCTGCTGCTTCAGAACAGCACTGTACTACTTTCTGTACTGGGTCCTCATGTTGCAACTTCTATTTGCAAGCTGGGAGGAGGAACACAGCATTGTGATCTGATTTTCTTATGTGAGTTCAGAATATGGAGCATTAGGCATTTTTGATAGTTTCTTAGTATCAAAGACATACAGACCCTCAACAAAGTCTTCAAAAGTTCCTGGTTCCTTGCAATGTCCTAAAGCTAAGAAAGGAACTGTTCAAATTCCAACATTTTCACACTTATGGTGGGGAGTTGGGTTCCCAAGGAGTTTTAAGACTTCAGCATTGCATATGTTCTGACCAAAAGCTGTTCTTATTTCAGATGTCCAGCAGGGTGCAACTTTATTTTTCAATACGTGTGGTTTAATAAAATCTACAATATACTGCCACTATGAAAGTGAGGTAAGATCCCAGAAATACTGGGCATATTAAATGCATTACTAAGAGTCTAAATGAGAGGCCTACACTATAACCAACACAAAGTACCACAAAGACTTTCTTCTGCCTCATGTGAGGTGTAAGTCCCAATTACACTACAGACGAATTTGGTCTTTACCAGATTATTCAAAAGCCCTTGAATCCAGAAAATGAACGAGGGTCAAAGTTGTAAACAATATTAGGAGATGTACTCACCTCCCCCTTTCCCTAACTTGCAATTCTACTGACAAAGCAAAAAAATTTGGTTTGATGGTAAGTAATGAGGCAGACTTGATTATGGAGCTGAAGGTGAAGGAACCCCTAGGGGGCAGTGACCATAACATGATAGAATTTAACGTAGCTTAAGAGGGAGAAGCCTGATCAGATGTAACGCTATTACAATCGAGCAAAAGTAACCACAAAGACATGAGAGAGGAGCTGGCCAAAATTGATTGGAACGGGATACTAGCAGGGAAGACAGTGGAGCAGCATTGGCAGGAGTGTCTGGGGGTATAGCAGTAACTATCACAAGGAAGAAGAAATATACTAAGGGGAGGATGAGGCAACCATGAATGATGAGGGAAGCCAGGGACAGCATAAAAGCAACAAAAGGAAAATCATACAATGTGGTGAAGATGAGTGGGAAGCCAGAGGATTGGGAAGCCTTTAAAAGCCAGCAAAAGACAACTTAAAAAGCAATGGGGGGACAAGATGAAATATGAGAGTAAGCGAGCTAGTAATATAAAAGAAGATTGCAAGAGATTTTTTTAGATATCTGAAAGGTAAAAGAACCAAGACTGCGGGAAAAAGAGGCTGGAGAAGTAGTAATGGGGAACAAACAAACAGAGGAATTGAATAGGTACTTTGCATCAGATTTCACAACAGAAGACATCAGCAGCATCCCAAGAGAGTTAAGAAACAGAGTAGATGATACTGGCCATCACTAAGGAGAAGATGATCGAGAAGCTAAAAGGTCTGCAGGTGGATAAATCATTTGGATCAGATGGACTATACCCCAAGTGATTGTAGAAGGATTGGTGATAACTTTCAGAAATTACTGGAGTCGGGGAGGGGAGTCCCACAGGACAGAAAACAGCAAATATAACACCCATGTTTTAAGAGCGGAGGGAGGCAGAAGACAGAATGCTATAGGCCAGTAAGGCTGACCTCAGTAAGATTTTAGAGTACATTATTAAGGATGAAATTGTGGAATACTTGGAAGTGCATGGTAAAATAGGGAAGAGCCAACTTGGCTTCATCAAGGGGAAGTCATGCCTGCAAATCTGTTAGTATTCCTTGAGGAGGTAGCAAGCCAGTTAGACAATGGAGAGCCAGAGCACGTGATTTATTTGGATTTCCAGAAGGCCTTTGACAAGGTATTGCACAGGAGGCTGCTAAATAAGATATATGAGTCCATGGTGTTATGGGTAATGTACTGGCTAGATGATTGGCTGACTGGCAGAAGGCAGAGAGTCTGGCATGAAGGCATCTTTTTCAGGATGGCAGCCTGTGACTAGTGATGTTCTGCAGGGGTCAGTACTGAAACCACAATTCTTCATGTTATACATTAACGACCTAGACGAAAGAACTGAGGGCATTGTTGTTAAGTTTACAGATGACACAAAGATAGGTGGAGCATTAGATTGTTTTGAGTTAACGGGGATCCTGTAGAAGGACTTGGGCAAGTTAGGAGATCGAGCAGGAAGAATAGAGATGTAGACTATTTTCTAAACAGGAAAAAGTCTCAGAAATCTGAAGCGCAAAAGGACTTGGGAGTCCTAGTTTAGGACTCTCTTAAGGATAACATGCAGGTTCAGTTAGTAATTAGGAAGGCAATTGCATTCATTTCAACATGACTAGAATACAAGAGCAGAGATATATTGCTGACACAGTATAAAGCTCTGATCAGACCACATTTGGAAAATTCTGAGCAGTTTTCAGTCCAATATCTAAGGAAATATATGCGCTGGCATTGGAGTGGGTCCAGAGGAGGTCTATAAGAATGTTCCAGGGATGAAGGGCTATTCATATAAGGAAGGGTTGAAGACTCTGGTCTGTGCTTGATGGAGTTTAGAAGATAAGAGGTGAGCTGATTGAATGTTACAGTATACTGAGAGGCCTGGTGAAGATGGTTTCACTCATAAGAGAGACTAAGATCCAAGGGCACAGAGTTGGAGTTAAGAGTTGACCCTTTAGAAGGGAGGTGAGGAAGAATTTCTTCAGTCAGAGGGTAGCTAATCTGTGGAACTCATTGTCACAGAGGGCTGTGGAGGCCAAGTCATTGAGTATATTTAAGACATAGATGATAAGTTCTTGATCAGTAAGGGGATAACGCATTACACAAAGCGAGCAGGGGAATGGGGTTGAGAAACTTATCAACTGTGATCAAATGGGGGACCCAAATGACCTAATTCAACTCCTCTATTTCATAACCTTATGAACTACTAAATATTTGGTTCTGTATTAGGAAACACTGTGTACTCGAGCACCTCACAAACTTAACTACTATTCAAAAAAATATCATTTTTTAAAAAACATTTTTAAATCTCAACTTACCTTTTTGATAGCAAGTCATATTCTTGTAAAATTGTTAGCAGGTTTTCTACAATGGTGAGTTCACCTATCTTCACTCTGCACTCTGGGCTAAAAACAAACTAAATGTTGTGAGCTTCTTCAATTTCAATCATTTGTTTAAAGCTATTTTTATAATATTTAACTCAGTGACATACCTTTCAGCCAAACTGGTGAGAGCAAGGAGAGCACCCAGTAGTACATTATTGTGCTTGGCTGCCAATAGCTTTACTAGGGTCTAAAGAGAAATATCTCAAGTTAAAATACTTTACTGTATATTATTTTGTTTCTTCTTACTTAACTAATAATTATTTTAATGCCTGGCATATGTACCACCAATGCAAAGTTAGACAGTGCACCTAAAAAACACGTTAAAACCTTTGGACCTTCCACTTGTTTCAGGACAGTTACAAATGATATATAAAAATGCGTATTCGTACATCTATGCAAGATTAAACTATGTGCCATAAGACCATAGAAACAGGAACCACAGAAAAATGAGGTCACACAGCCCTTTGAATCTCAACTGCCATTCGCCAAAACAAGGGCTGTTAGCTCCACTGTCTTGTCTCATTTCCAATCCCTCAAACCACTGAGTCCAAAAACTAAGTATCTATATCCCTTTGGGATAAAACATTCTGCAAGTTCACAACCCTCCAATGTAGAAATTTCTCCTCAGCTCATCATATATCAGAGTTGGGGGGGGGGTTCAGAGGCCTGGAGTTCAGAGGGGGAGCAGTTGTGTGTTCTACGTAATGTGTCTTTAATGGCTGTCCCAGTTCATGCATGCCTGAAGGCGTGTACAGTCAAGGTATAGGGTGCACGTAAACAGGAAGCCAGCCAGTGCTTTTCATTTCTCCAAACAGCCCCCTTTTAATAGGCAAAAGCTCAAGCAGGAGATCTGCCTTGTAGATACAGGTCCAGTGCTGGTCAGAAGAGGCAGAGGATCAACTCCGGTGCTGTCTGGAATCAGCTGATTGGGCCATGTTCAAACAGTCCACAGGTACCTTGGATGAGTACGCCACCAGCGTCACAGACTTTATCAGCAAGTGTGTGGAGGAGCGTATACCGAGGAAGTCAATCTGGGTGTTCCCCACAGGAAACCTGGATGAATCAAGATGTACAGAACCTGCCAAAAACCTGGCATGAGGCCTTCCGATCAGGAGACCCATTCAAATATAAGGAATCCAAGTATGACCTTCGCAAAGCCTTTAAAACAGCCAAGGACCAATACCGATCCATACTAGAGACCCAGACAGACACCCAGCGACTATGGCAAGGACTGAATGACATCACAGGTTCTAAAAAGAGACGGTGCAAGATAGCAGACGATGACATATCCCTCCCAGATCGCCTCAACGCTTTTTCTGCTCGCTTTGAGCAGAATTGCCGTGGAGAAGTAACACCTATTCCGACAAGTCATGTCGAACCTATCCCAACATTCGCTGCATCAGAGGTCAGATTAGTTTTCCTTCGTGTGAATCCAAGGAAAGCGATGGCATCAGACAGAGTACCAGGCCGTGCACTCAGAGCATGTGCAGATCAACTGGCAGAGGTCTTCTCGGACATCTTCAACCTCTTCCTGCAGCAGGCCACTGTCCCTGCCTGTTTCAAGAGGGCCAACATCATCCCTGTGCCTAAGAAGGCTCATGCAGCATGTGTCAATGACTACTGCCCAGTGGCCCTAACTTCGGTGGTCATGAAGTGCTTTGAAAGGCTGGTCATAGCACTAATCAACTCCAGCCTCCCCACGACTCTTGACCCACTCCAATTTGCCTATCGGACCAACAGATCCACGTCAGATGCCATATCATTTGCCCTTCACACCTCCCTACAACATCTTGACGCCAAGAACAGCTATATAAGAATTCTACTCATTAACTACAGTTCAGCCTTCAACACTGTTAGCCCCTCGAGTCTGATTACTAAGCATAGTGATTGCTGACTAAGCTCCACTCTCTGCAACTGGATCCTCAGTTTCCTGACACACAGGCCACAATCAGTGAAGATTGGGAACAATATTTCATCCTCACTAACACTCAACACTGAAGCCCACCAGGGGTGCGTATTCAGCCGCCTACTGTATTCACTGTATACCCATGACTGCATTGCCAAATACCAGACTAATGCCATTTAAAGTTCACTGATGACACCACCATTGTCAGTCGAATCCCAGAAGGCAACAAAACAGACTACAGATGGGAGGTGGAAGACCTGGAAAAATGGTGCACTGAGAACAACCTAGCTCTCAATGCCAGCAAAACCAAGGAACTCATTATTAACTTTCGGTGGGATGGTAATCATGCACCCCCACCCCCAACACACATTATCAGCACAGAGGTGGAACGAGTGGAGAGTGTCAAGCTTCTGGGAGTGGTCATCCTCAACAAGCTTTCTTGGACTCTTCATGTGGACACACTGGTTACAAAGGCCTAACAATGTCTCTTCTTCCTCAGGCAACTGAGAAAATTTGGCATGATAGCGAATACCCTTGCCAACATTTATAGGTGCGCCATCAAGAGCATTCTGTCTGGATGTATGGCAAGATTGCCATTCAAGATGTACCATTCAAGATTGGAGATAGTTACAAAGAGTGGTGAACTCGGCCTGGACAATCACAAAGGCCAACCTCCCATCTATAGAATCCATCTACCAGGCCCGCTGTCAAGGAAAGGCTGCCAGCATTCTTAAAGATCCATCCCACCCTGGCAATGTTTTTCTACAACCTCTACTATTGGGGAGAAGGTACAGAAGCCTGAACATACACATCAGCAGTTTTTGTAACAGTTTCTACCCTACTGTTGATAGAATACTGAGTGACTCACAAACTCTTAACATTCACCTGTTTTTGTTTTTGATGCTGTTTACCCATTATTTACTATCTATGTAACTTAACTATGTGATCTCCCTGTAGTGCTCGCAAGACAAAGCTTTTCACTGTACCTCGGTACACGTGACAATAAATTCAGTTCAATTCAATTCAATTCATTGCATATGTAGTCTTTAAAACAATGCAGGTCCACACATGGTACACATATCTGCAATTGTTTGCTGTTTCTTTGGTATCTGCTGATTCCTAGGTTGATCCTTCTTCAGAGAGTCCTGCTCCTGTTTCTGTGGTAACTGATGATGGTGATCAATTTATGGTGTTGAGGACCTCTGGAACTAATGGTCATTCTGCACTCTATACAGACAGTAAGGTCACTTCTTCCTGATCTGATGCTGCCGTGAAGGAACAGCTTTACTTTAATTGTACTTTTATTTCTGTGGGCTGTAATGATATAAACGATTATGCATGTTCATCACAAACAATCAAGGTGACAACTGCACAATTAAAGATTGCTGCATAAGAAAATTTTTGTTGAGAGCGTTAAGCATTTGCACCCTGACTAGTTCTTCAATGCTCAGATCTAACAACAACTTGCCAGTTTTGATTAGATTAGATTACTTACAGGTCCACACCGACCCTGCGAACAGCAACCCACCCAGACCCATTCCCCTACATTTACCCCTTCACCTGACACTATGGGCAATTTAGCATGGCCAATTCACCTAACCTGCACATCTTTGGACTGTGGGAGGAAATCGAAGCACCCAGAGGAAACCCACGCAGACTAGGGGAGAATGTGCAAATTCCACACAGACAGTTGCCCGAGGTGGGAATTGAACCCAGGTCTCTGGCGCTTTGAGGCAGCAGTGCTAACCACTGTGCCACCGTGCAGCCTGTGCTGTTTTATTGAGGTAAAATTTGATTTTCTGTCATTTCACCTTGATTATGTTAGTCAAACCTATAACTATTTTCAGCTTTAGTACTTCCTTTTCTTTAGCAACACTAGTTTGGTGCAGTGTGATGCAAGTCTTTGAACTCGGCTACTTGCTATGCTTTCAGGAGGTGTATTTCTCCAAGGATTTACTTATACAAATCTGAGCTGGATTTGTTTGATTTCTTTACAATCCCTTTAGTGAGCTTCACTGACATTTCAGCCTTTCCCCATTTGACTTAGAGTCACGTGGAGATGATGCTTGATGTTACATTACCCAACCTACTATGAATAAGCTGAACTTAGTGACTGATGTGTGTTTTCAGAGATTTGACAATCTCACTACAGTAGTTTTAGCTCATCTTATTCCCAGGCATCAGAATAGTAGTTGATAGTGAAGATAATCAGTTCCTGCAAGAGTGATGAAGTCTACCCCAAACTAAACAAAAACTTGGAATTGGCTCCTCCATTTTGACCTAGTTAATTAAGTTTTAATTGATGTGTGATAGATCTGTGTGAAAAAAAATGTTGTAACCAACAGGAGGTTAAAAAGAGAGGAGCCGATCACCCCACCCACATGATTAATACAGCTGGAAACATATAACGCAAGTCCAAGATAATATATTGTGGAGTCATTATCCTGAAGGAAATGAAAAAAAAGATTTGGAGATGTTGTTGTTGGACTGGGGTGTACAAAGTTAAAAATCACACAATACCAGGTTATAGGTAAAAACAATGACTGCAGATGCTGGAAACCAGATTCTGGATTAGAGTGGTGCTGGAAAGGCACAGCAGTTCAGGCAGCATCCGAGGAGCAGGAAAGTCGACATTTTGGACAAAAGCCCTTCATCAGGAATACAGGCAGGGTGGCTGAAGGGTGGAGAGATAAATGAGAGGAGGTTGTGGGTGGGGAGAAAGTAGCATAGAGTACAATAGGTGAATGGGGATGGGGATGAAGGTGATTGGTCGGGGAGGAGGGTGGGGGAAGGTAGCAAAGACTACAATGGGTGGATGGGGTGGGGGTGAGAGATGATAGGTCAGAGAGGAGGGTGGAGCGTATAGGTGGGAAGGGAGATTGACAGGTTGGACAGGTCATGAGGACAGTGCTGAGCTGGAAGGTTGGAACTGGGGTAAGGTGGGGGGAGGGGAAATGAGGAAACTGGTGAAGTCCACATTGATGCCCTGGGGTTGAAGGGTTC
>NC_057714.1:2403834-2418896 GCF_004010195.1 Chiloscyllium plagiosum
GTGCCCATGGCTACCCCTTTGGTCTGGAGGAAGTGGGAGGATTCAAAGGAGAAATTAAGGGTGAGGACCAGTTCGGCCAAACGAATGAGTGTGTCTGCGGAAGGGTCCTGTTGGGGACATCGGGAGAGGAAGAAACGGAGGGCTTGGAGGCCCTGGTCATGGCGGATGGAGGTATAGAGGGATTGGATATCCATGGTGAAGATGAGACGTTGGGGGCCGGGGAAATGGAAATCTTGGAGGAGGTGGAGGGTGTGGGTGGTTTCTCGAACGTATGAGGGGAGTTCGTGGACTAGGGGGGAATAGGACAATGTCGTGGTAGGTATAGATGAGTTCAATGGGGCAGGAGCATGCTGAGACAATGGGTCGGCCAGGGTGGTCAGACTTGTGGATCTTGGGAAGGAGGTAGAACCAGTTAGTGCGGGGTTCCCGGACTATGAGGTTGGAAGCTGTGGGTGAGATTTCTCCTGAGGTGATGAGGTTCTGTATAGTCTGGGAGATGATGGTTTGGTGATGGGGGGGTGGGGTCATGGTCGAGGAGGTGGTAGGAGGAGGTGTCTGGCTTCAGTGGTGTAGAGGTCAGTGCACCAGACTACCACTGCATCCCCATTATCTGCTGGCTTGATGGTGAGGTCAGGATTGGAGCAGAGGGAGTGGAGGGCAGCGCGCTGTGAGGGTGAGAGGTTGGAGTGGGGGAGGGGGGTAGACAAGTTGAGGCGGTTAATGTCCTGGCGGCAGTTAGAAATTAAGAGGTCGAGGACGGGTAAAAGGCCAACACAGGGTGTCCAGATGGATGCAGTGTGTTGGAGCGGGCGAAGGGGTCCTTGGAAGGTGGGCAGAGTCCTGATTGTGAAAGTAAGCTCGGAGGTGGAGGCGGCAGAAGTGTTCGACGTCATGGCGTGTATTAAATTCATTGATGCTTGGGCGGAGGGGGATGAAGGTGAGTCCGTTGCTGAGTAGTCCATCAGGTTTAATTGGAAGCACTAGCTTTCAGAGCGCTGCTCATTCATCAGGTGGTTGTGAACCTGGTGAGGGAGCAGCACTGTGAAAGCTAGTGCTTCCAATTAAACCTGTTGGACTATAACCTGGTGTTGTGTGACACCCTCAGTGCTTGGGAGCCTCCTGTGAAGCACTTCTGTGATGTTTCCTCTGGTATTTATAGTGGTTTGTCTCTGCCGCTTCCGGTTGTCAGTTCCAGCTGTCCGCTGCAGTGGCGGTATATTGGGTCCAGGTCGATGTGTTTGTTGATAGAATCTGTGGATAAGTGCCATGCCTCTAGGAATCCCCTGGCTGTTCTCTGTTTGGCTTGTCCTATAATAGTAGTGTTGTCCCAGTCGAACTCATGTTGCTTGTCATTCACGTGTGTAGCTACTAAGGATAGCTGGTTGTGTCGTTTCGTGGCTAGTTGGTGTTCATGGATACGAATCATTAGCTATCTTCCTGTTTGTCCTATGTAGTGTTTTGTGCAGTCCTTGCATGGGATTTTGTACATTACATTGGTTTTGCTCATGCTCGGTATCAGGTCCTTTGTCCTGGTGAGTTGTTGTCTGAGAGTGGCTGTTGGTTTGTGTGCTGTTCGGAGTCCTAGTGGTTGTAGTAGTCTGGCTGTCAGTTCAGAGATGTTCTTGATGTATGATAGTGTGGCTAGTCCTTTGGGTTCTGACATGTTCTCATTCCGTTGTCTTTCCCTTAGGCATCTGTTGATGAAATTGTGGGGGTATCCGTTTTTGGCGAATACATTGTAGAGGTGTTCTTCTTCCTCTTTTTGCAGTTCTGGTGTGCAGTTTTTCTCTCCATGTAAATAATATTCTGTTCTTTTGTTCTCCTTTCCAAAATGAACAACTTTGCATTTTCCCATATTATACTCCATTTGCCAACATGTTGCCCACTTTTTTAACCTATCAATATCTCTCCATAAACTATTTCTTTCCAACTCACAACCCGCCTTTCCACCTATTTCTGTGTCCTCTGCAAATTGGCTGCAGTACATTCACTTCCTTTTTCAAGAATTAATATCTGGCACATCTCCAAATGTATTACAAACCCTCTCGGGGCATCTCAACATGGACACTCCCTTTTATCCTTCACAACCTCAGCAGCACTGACAAAGTTGCTAACCCTCCATTGTGCAAGTAGCTCCAAGACATACTTTGCTTTAATGAACTGGATAGTGGTCATAGTGGCAATCTGTTAACTAGCTAACACTAGTAATAGCATGACTGGCTCTCACACTTGTCTTTGTGGGCTCAGTACTCACATTCTATCTTGATATTGAGACTCAAAGCAAGCCTGTAAAATCCTGGTTGACAATTCTATCTTTCCCCAGTTCTAATGTAAGGTCACAGACCTGAAACTGTCTTTTGCTCTCCATCGATGATTCAAGTCATGCATGACGTTTCCACCATTTTCTGCTTCTATTTTAGATTTACTGTTTTACTTCTGCGTTAAAGGGGTAAATGCTGAGAGGCTATTTCCCTTGCAGGTAGAGTCGAGAATTGTTTCAGAAGTTTCAGGCTTAAATGTTTAATTAAATAAACTGCATAGATTCAGTAAACTGTGTACATGCAGGCATGTGCCCCGCAAACTCATTTAAAGCAAGACTTGCCATAGAAATAATTTATGCAAACATTTTAATGATCAACATATAAACCCAGTATAAACCCAACTTAAATGAGGTCCTTGAATCATTTTCTTATACTAAAATGAAAAGGAGCTTAAGGTGAAGGAACCCTTAGGAGGCAGTGACCATATGATTGAATTTACTCTGCAATTTGAGAGGGAGAACATAGAATCAGAGGTAATGGTATTACAGCTGAATAAAGGCAATTACAGGAGAGATTCATCCCCAGAAAAAATAAGCATAGTACAGGGAGGATAATTGACTTGGGAAGTAAGGGATAGCATAAAAACAAAAGAGATTGCTTTTACGAAGGGCAGTGGGAAACCAAAGGATTGGGAAGCTTACAAAGACCAACAGAGGGCAACAAAGAAAGAAATAAGAAGGGAGAAGATTAAATATGAGGATAAGCTAGCCGGTAATATAAAAGAAAACTGTAAGAATTTCTTTACATATATAAAGGGTAAAAGAAAGGCAAAAGTGGACATTGGTAAAAACAATGACTGCAGATGCTGGAAACCAGATTCTGGATTAGTGGTGCTGGAAGAGCACAGCAGTTCAGGCAGCATCCAAGGAGCTTCGAAATCTCCTTGGATGCTGCCTGAACTGCTGTGCTCTTCCAGCACCACTAATCCAAAAAGTGGACATTGGGCCATTGGAAAATGACATTGGAGAGATAGTAGTGGGGAACAAGGAAATGGCTAAGGGAACTGAATAATTATTTTGCATCAGTCTTCATGGTGGAAGACACGAGTAATATCCCAAAAATTCAAGACTGTGAGGGGAAAGAGCTGAATATGGTGGCCATCAACAAGGAAAGTGTGCTAGAAACACCAAATGGTCTGAAGATGGATAAACCACCCAGACCAGATGGACCACACCCCAGAGTTCTAAAGGAGATAGCTGAAGAAATAGTGGAGGCTGCAGTGGTGATCTTTCAGGAATTGCTAGAATCAGGGAGGGTCCCAGAGGACTGGAAAATTGATAAAGTGTCATCCCTGTTTGAAAATGGAGTAAGGCAAAAGATGGATAATAACAGACTGATTAGCCTAAACTCAGTTGTGGGTAAGATCCTGGAATCCATGGTGAAGGATGAAATTTCTGAATACTTTTTGAAGCATATGATAAAATAGGGGAAAGTCAGCATGGTTTCATCAAGGGGAGGCCATGCTTGACAATTCTGCTAGAATTCTTTGAGGAAGTAATGAGCAGATTAGACCAAGAACTGCCAATGGATGTTATCTACCTGGACTTCAAAAATACCTTTGACAAAGTGCCGCACAGGAGGCTACTGAGTAAGATAAGGACCCATAGTATCAGAGGCAAGATGGTAGCATGGATATAAGCTTGGAAGTCTGGCAGAAAGCAGAGAGTAGGAATAAAAAGGTCCTTCTCAGGATGGCAGCCGGTGACAAGGGGTGTTCCTCAAGGCTCAGTTTTGGGACAACGTTTCACTTTATACATTAACAATCTAGATGAAAGAATGGATGGCATTTTGGCTAAGTTTGCAGAAAACACAAAGATAGGTAGAGGGACAGGTGGTACTGAGGAGGTGGGTAGGCTTCAGAAGAATTTGGAAAGTGAGAAAAGAAGAAGGTTAGGAAAGTGAGAAAAGAAGTGACAGATGGAGTACAGCGTGGGAAAGTGTGAGGTCATGCACTTTGGTAGGGAGAATAGACTATTTTTTAAATGGGGAGAAAAATCAGAAGTCTGAAGTGCAAAGACACTTGGGAGTTTTAGTCCAGGATCCTCTCAAGGTAAACATGCAGGTTGAGTCAGGAGTTAGGACGGCAAATGCAGTGATGGCATTTATTTTGAGATACTTGAATATAAAAGCAGGAATGTACTTCTGAGGTTCTAAGGCTCTGGTCAGACCACATTTGGTGTATTGTGCACAGTTTTGGGCCACATACTTCAGGAAGTATGTACTGTGTTCAGAGGAGGTTCATGAGAACGTTCCCAGGAATGAAAATCTTAAAATATGAGGAACATTTGAGGACTCTGGGATTATATTTGATGAAGCTTAGAATGATGATGGGGTATCCAATTGAAACATAAGAATACTGAATGGCCTGGACAGAGTAGATTTTGGGAGGATTTTTCCATTGGTAGGAGAGACTAGGACCCAAGTGCATAGCTTTAGAGTAGAGGGAAGATCTTTTAGAACGGGGATAAGGAGAAACTTCTTCAGCCAGAGAGTGGTGAATCTATGGAATTCATTGCCACAGAAGGCTGTGGAGGCCAGGTCACTGTGTATATTTATGACTGAGATAGATAGGTTCTTGAGTATCAAAGGGATTAAGGGTTACGGGGAGAAAACAGGACAATGGGGTTGAGAAACCTATCAGCCATGATTGAATGGCGGAGCAGACTCGATGGGCTGAATGGCCTAATTTCTGCTCCTATGTCTTATGGTCTTATGAAAACTAATTATTCTTTAGCCTGATTTTTTTTGATTGGCAATGCCCACTTTTTGGGCATAAAATTCAATGGCATAGCCTCAGAATAGAAATATATTCACTCAGAGGTTTCTACACATTTAGAATTCTTAGTCCCAGATTGCTGTGCATTCTCGGTTGATAATTACATTCAATACTGAGATTATTAGTTTTCTTGAACACAAAAGGAATCAAGGAATATGAGGAGAAGCAAGGTAAGTGGAGTTGATGTTACTGAATGACAGAATAGGCCCAAGGGATTGTATTCTTCTGCTCCTATTTCTGATGTTCCTATGGCAGGCCTTGCACGTGACAGAATTAATCACAAGTTTGCTTACACCATGTAACATAACCCCACAATTAATGAGTCAAAGCTTTGTAGGTACTGGCCTTCAGATGTATCTCTGCATATCTCTGCCTGAATATTATATTGTGGGAATAGTGATGAGTGGATATTGAATGTCTCAACTATGGCTTGCATTTCTCTATTGGTTTATTCACTTCTTTTGCCAAAAAGCAAAGATAATGCTCAGTAGCAAAAATTGAGACAGTTGTCACCCAATTGTTCTCAATAAATTGGTTTTCACATGCCGTACACTGCACAGCTGAACTTTCAGCTTCAGACAGGTAAATCAGATATGTGAAGTAAGGAGAAATAATGACAAATTCTATTAGTAGCATAATTATGTAAAAATACACATATTTGAATGCATCTGGTACAAACTGATTACTGCTTCCTGTATCAAGTCTAATCAAAGAATGCAAAATGGAAAGGGTTCCAACAAATTTGCCACTGAATTTTAAACACAAAACGTGGGCTTTGCCAATCACAACATTCATGCTAAAGAATCATTTGCTTTCACTATAGGAGGAGAAAAGATTCAAGGGTCTCAAGAGTTTAAATTATGCATGGTTTTTATGCTGGTTAATAAAATGTTTGCATAAATTATTTCCACTGCATGTCTTGCTATAAATGAGGTTGGGGGGGGAGGGGAAATCAAATGTCTGCATGTACACTGTTTAATGCAACTATGCAGCTTATTTCTTTAAAAATTAAACCTGAAAGGTCTGAAACAATGCAATAATTCAAATGAAACAATTTAATTAGCAAGTGGAATTTTTTAAAGAAAATCCATTGTTTGCATTTCACAAATGATAATAGAATAGACATATTATGAGAAATTACAATTTTGAATAACATATCATTACAAACTATCATAAATGTTGCTGAGGCCAATGAGCTCCTGAGTAAGTTTTCAGATACCATGGAGATCTCATACCTTGTGGGCTCCACATCCAATTATCCATTCTCTTTGTTCTACAACAGCTGCTACCTTTTGAAAAATATCTGAAATGAAATTCAAATTAAATCGCATACCACCATTGTGAAAATAACTGCACTGGAATTACAATGTAATACTATCAAATACTGCATTGAAACTTCCTATACTAACAATGAACAAAATAATTTCAGTAAATACTAGCCTCAAAGTGGGAACTCAACTTTTCTGAGTTTAAGTTTAGAGTTCAAACCAGATTCAGATCTAGAAGTAATAACCTTTAAGCATGTTAAAGTAGTGTAATTAAAAAGGACAGCTGCCTGATACTGCCAGTTATCTATCAACTTTTAAAATCCTTATTTAAATGAGGTGTTGATTCTTGTAGCTAAAAATTGCAGCCCCATATAAATAAGGAATTTTACAATTGTATAGTCAGTAAGGAACACAGTTTGTGAGATAAAGGCCAAGTGAGTATATTTGAAACATTGGATCAAAGTGAGAATTCAATTTATAAGGGGGAAACAGGTGTATTAAGTTTCCAGAAGAGGAGAGAGAGAGGATAAAAGGTGCAGACCAGGAGGCCGACCTTCACTGAGAGTAGCAGTGGAGTGACATCCCAAACCACAACATGGTGTAAGTGCAGGGAAAGCATTTTTATTGGTGAGTAATTCTAGTCTTAGGTTGTGTTCAGTTTTCTAGCTTTTTATTCTCTCTCTTTTCTTAAAAATAGCATTGACAATTGTGTAAAAAAAACTAATTACAATGAAATGTAATGAGCAGGAAAATATGATAGTGATGGCATGGTGGGTAATGTGCTATTGGAGCATGTGGAAACTAGCGAATATATCTGCAGTAAGGAAGTGTTCACACCCCTCAGTTTAGGTCATTCAAATTTGTGATATGATCAGGGACAGGATGGTATGAATGCAAGTGAGGCAGGTCTGGGGACCAGAGGTAGTGTTTGAATTCAGGAGTTCAATGCACAGCTCAAAGCTTTGTGTTCAAAGAATGTGTTTCAGCCCCTACAATTGTCCAACAGTAACAAAGTTCTTGCAAACTGTGTGAATGAGAATGGGGGCGCTAGGGAAAATGACCGAACTGACTATGCCACTGTGATGCAGAAAGCCATTCAACTAGGGTAATGAAATAGGAATCTAGTAGTTATTAGGAACAGTATAATTAGATAGGGGAATAAGCACTGTTCTCTGCAGCTATATGAATGAGTCCCAAAGACTGTGTTGCATGCTTATTGCCAGCATTATGGGCAACTCCTCAGGGCTGGAGAAGAACTTAGTGGGAGGGGAGGGATTCACTGTCATCAACCATATTGGTACCAATGACATTGACAGGACCAGAAAGGAGGTTCTGCTGAAAGAATTTAAATGGATAGAAGTTCAATTAAAAAGCAGAAACTCAAACTAATAATCTCGAGATTACTACTCATGCCACGTGCAAACTGGCATATTGTAAATAGAATCAAGGAGTTCAATGCATAACTCCAAATTTAGTATGGATGAAATGGGTTTCAATTCACAGGACACTGGCATCAGTACTGAGGTAGCAGGGAGGTGTTTTGGTGAGACCGGCTTCATTGGAACCTGGGAAAGTGAATAACAGGGGCTGTAAAGATGACTTTAAAATAAATGGGTTGGGGATTTGGGAGAGTAGTCATGAAGGCTTACAAAACAAAAGGATATGGTTGTATTGCTGGGCAGCTATTTAAGTAATAATAGCCAGCCTGGGATAGGAAAAGACAGCATACAAATATAGAAAAACAGCAACAAATAGGCTCAAAGGGGGAAAGCATAGTAAAACACAGGTTCTTTACTCATAAGAATGTAGTACAGAGTATTCAGAACAAAATAAATGAATTAATGACACAAAGTGATGGATATGATCTAATAGCCGTTATGATTAGATTAGATTACTTACAGTGTGGAAACAGGCCCTTCGGCCCAACAAGTCCACACCGACTCGCCGAAACGTACCACAGACCCATTCCCCTACATTTACCCCTTCTCCTAACACTACGGGCAATTTAGCATGGCCAATTCACCTAATCTGCACATTTTTGGATTGTGGGAGGGAACCGGAGCACCCGGAGGAAACCCACGCAGACACAGGGAGGATGTGCAAACTCCACACAGAGAGTCGCCTGAAGCGGGAATTGAACCCGGGTCTCTGGCGCTGTGAGGCAGCAGTGCTAACCACTGTGCCACCGTGCCGCCCACAATGTTGACATGGATACATGAGATGAAAGCTGGAAACTAAATATTCAAGGGTATGTGACTTTTCAAAAGGACAGGCAGGAAGGAAAGGGTAGTGGGTTAGCTTTGTGAGTTCAAATTTTGAATAGGCATGATAGCAAGAGATGATCTTAAATAAGATGTGGAATCCATAAGGCTGGAGATAAGAAATATCAAAAGATGGCACAGACTGGTGGGAGTAGTCAATAGGTCTCCAAATTGTAGCAATACTAAAGAACAGTAATAATTGGGAGATAATAAGGGGATGTAAAAAATGCAGTACATTAATTATGGGTGACTTTAATCTTCACATAAACTGGAAAAGTGAAATTGGGAGAGGTAGAAACCTGGAATAATTTGTAGCGTATTGGGGATAGTTTCCTTCAAATATGTTATATTTTTATCTGGTAGATCCAAATAGGATGAGACTACTTTGGATTGGGTAGTTTATTCAGACAAGCTTATTAAATGATTTCAGAGTCAAAGATTTCTTAAAGAAATAGTGCCACAATCTATTAGAATTTAGTATTCAAGTTGAAATTGAAAAAACTTGGCTCAGAAACAACTGTGCTCGGCAAGAGTAATTAAGAAGAAATGAGGGCAGAATTGGCCAGAATAGCTTGGGGCAGCATGGTTGCTCAGTGGTTAGCACTGCTACCTCACAGCGCCAGGGACCTGGGTTCAATTCCTAGGGCAATTTTTTGTGTGTCTTGCATGGGTTTCCTCTAGTTTCTTTGGAGAGTGCTCTAGTTTCCTCCCACAGTCCAAAGGTGTGCAGATTAGGTGTATTGGACTGCTAAATTGCACATAATGTCCAGGGATGTGCAGGCTAGATGAATTAGCCACAGGAAATGCAGGGTTACAGGGATGGGGATGCTCTTTGGATGGTCGGTGTGGACTCGATGGGCCAAATAACCTGCTTTCACCCTGTAGGGATTCTAGGATTAAAAGGAATTCAACAGGAAACGAATAATAGCAAACATTTAAGAAAATAGTTCGAGATTCACAACAAAGATAAATCCAAGTAAGGAAGAAGGATTTCAAAGAAAAGGGCATAAACCAACAATGACTAACCAAAGAAGTTGAGTAGCAAATTGAAAAAAAATACATACAATATGGCCATGTTAGTGGTGAAGGATAGGATTTGGGAAAGTTTTAAAGACTAGCAAAAGATTACCAAAATAATAGAGATAAAATAAACTTTGAGAGTAAAGGAGCAAATAATATCAAAACAGACAGTAAGAGCTACTTGAAATTTCAAAAAAGGAAGAGAAAGGGCAAAGTGAACAAATGCCTCTTGGAGAATGAGGCTAGGGAAATAACAATGGTGAACCAGTGAATGGCAGGTGAATTGAAGAATTACTTTGCATCAAATGAAGATACTAACAGCATCCCACAAATGTTAAATAATCAAGGGGGAAAAGACAAGAGGAAAACAAATACTATATCTATCACCTAGAGGAAAAATACTAGGGAGATTAATGGAGTTAAAGACCAAGAGAAACCTTATGTGATACATCTTAGAATATGAAAGAAAGTAGATACAGAGATAGTGGATGCATTAGCAGTAATCTTCCAAGAATCCTAAGATTCTGGAAAAGTCTCAAAGGATCGGAAAACTACCAATGTAATTCTTATTCAAAAGGGAAGGAGACAAAGAGAACTGAAGGGAACTAAAGGCCAGTAACTTCACATCTGCTCTTGAGAAAATGTTAGTCTATTATAAATGATGTAATGGTCAAGTATTTAGAAATACATTATATAGTCAAGCAGTTTCAGCATGGTTTTATGAAGGGGAAATCATGTGACAGCTTTATTAGAATTTTTGAGGAGATAACCAGCATAATAGCTAAAAGAGAAGTAGGAGACTAAATGTATTTGGATTTTCAAAAGGCATATAACAAGCTACCACACATTAGGCTACCTTATAAGTTAACAGCCAATGTTGGTGTTGCATATTAAAGCATGGATAGAGACTGACCATTAATAGAAGACAGACAGTTGGGATAAGGTGTCATTTTCAGGATGGCCACCTGTAATAAGTGGAATGCCACAGGGATAAGTGCTGAGGCCAAACTTGTTTACCATTGGACGAGGAAAGTGTATGTACTATCACCAAGTTTGCAGATGACACAAAAATAGAGAGAAGGCAAGTGGTGAGGACGACACAAAGAGTCTGCGGAGGAACAGAGAAAACGAAACTGAATGAGCAAACATTTGGCAGATGGAATATAATGTGACAAAATGCAAGTTTATATGCTTTTTGCAGGAATATTAGAGGAGCTGAACATTATTTAAATTGAGAAAGGCTATGCATGGAAAACCAGAAATTAAGAACTAAATAAAAAACAAGATAATTCAAGTGGTAATCTTGGGGTTACTACACAAGTTGTGTTAATTGGCATGAGATAAGCAGAGCACGTTTCTTCCCTCACCATCAGTCCCAAACATGGGTCATGATTATAAATATTTAAATTTTAGGCAAATATAGTGAGGTGGGGTGAAAATCAACCTAACTGTACAAAGATTTTGAAAATTTATTTTATTGAATTGTGATTTGTGTCTTTCAAGAGATAATGAAATATTACTCAAGAATTCATCAGTTTTAGACAGTGTGAAACTTACTGAATATGATTTGTATGATATTTGGAAAATCAACGTGCATAACTCTCATAAAAATACACGTCAAACATTTTCTCAAAAAACATGTGGCCTGAACAATTTTAATTATATAGGTAATAAATTCTGTATTTGCCTTCTCTACATAACCTACACTGTTAGGAAAAATACCAGGTGGGGAACAGTAGATTTTCAGAGATAACATGCTCTGGTGTGCAAATGATAATTTTGCTTTCTTCTATATTTAAATAAAATGCAACCCCTATTTTCAAAAGCACAAAGTGCAGGCAAAATGAAAAACAACATTTTGTGAGTTGACTGGTTATAATCCATTTTGATCACTGCTCAATCGCTAGAAATTCTAGCGATTGAGCAGTGTGCGGCACGGTGGCACAGTGGTTAGCACTGTTGCCTCACAGCGCCAGAGACCCGGGTTCAACTCCCGCCTCAGGCGACTAAGTGTGTGGAGTTTGCACGTTCTCCCCGTGTCTGCGTGGGTTTTCTCCGGGTGCTCCGGTTTCCTCCCACATCCAAAGATGTGCAGGGTCAGGTGAATTGGTCATGCTAAATTGCCCGTAGTGTTAGGTAAGGGGTAAATGGGTGGGTTTCGCTTCGGCGGGTCGGTGTGGACTTGTTGGGCCGAAGGACCTGTTTCCACACTGTAATCTAACCTAATAAAATGCGAAGAGGAGTTAGATATTTAATGTTTAAAACCTCTGAAAATCAAATCAAAATATTTTAACTGAATCTAATAAAGAATCAATAGATGGTTTAGTCTGAACTCTGAAGAAAAATAGCATAATCATTTTTTAAAGGATAAATATTGAAATTGTACTGCAATCTTAAGATTTATTGACCAAATTCCTAATATCTGGAAATTGGTGGAGATTTCTTTTGCAAGAGAGGAATGGAATCTTCTGTGTGTATTGGCAAGATGTTTGGGAGAATTGTATGAGCTTGGCAGTGAGGAGTTTCCACTATTAAGAGCAAAAATGTCCAATTTTGCAAACAAGTGTTGAATGGTGAGTCAAGATTCTGGCTAGTGAGTAGCAAGATGTCTATTTGCATCTGCCTTATCATGTGCTCTTGCCTCATTTTTCTGTATTCCACGTTGTAAGGGAAGGAAATCCAGAATTTTGATGCAGTGACAGGGAAGGAATGGCAAAATATTTCCAGGTCAGTATGATAACTGGTTTGTTGGGTTGTCCTACCCACCTGCCGTCCTTTTCCTTTGAGATGGACGTGATTGTGAATGTGAAAGGTGCTGTTTAAGGAGGCATGGTGAATTTCTGGTAGTTTCATCTCACTGGTTGCTCCTCCAGATTTCCATACATTCACTAACATCACAGGACATGTGATACAGTGATTGCATGTAGCTGTCATCCAGCAGGACCTTTGGGATACCATTGGCAAAGTGAGCGCTAATTATCCTCTGGCCTACATGTCCGGGGCAAGTAAAGCAAACGCCACAAGACAGCTACCAGCTGCCACCACATGACCATGACTTCTTGTATGGACACAGAACTGGCTCAAATGTAAAAGACAAGTAGAATGTAGAGGGAGGTGGCAGTGCTTTTCAGACTGGAGACCTGTGACCAGTGGTGTGCCAGAAGGATTGGTGCTGGGTCGACTGCTTTTCATCATTTATATAAATGATTGGATGTGATCCTAAGAGGTATGGTTAGTAGGTGTGCAGGTGACACCAAAACTGGAGGTCAGTGGAGAAGGTTACCTCAGAGTACAATGGAACCTTGATCAGATGGGCCAATGGGCTGAGGAATGAAAGATGGAGTTTAATTTGGACAAATGTGATGAGCAGCATTATGGAAAGCAAATCGGCAGGACTTATACACTTAATTGTAAGGTCTGGGGGAGAGCTACTGAACAAAGAGACCTTGGAGTGCAGTTTCATAGTTCCTTGAAAATGGTGACCCAGGTAGACAGGATAATGAAGAAGGTATTTGGAATGCTTGCCTTTATTGGTCAGTGCATTGAATATAGGAGTTGGGAAGTCATGTTGTAGCGGTACAGGACATATATAATGCCCCTTTTGGAACACTGCGTGCAATCCTGGTTTCCCTATTATAGGAAGAATGTTGTGAAACTTGAAAGGGTTCAGAAAAGATTTACAATGGCGTTGCTAGGGTTTGAGAGGTTGAGCTATAGCGAGAGAGTGAATAGGCTAGGGCTGTTTTCCCTGGAACATCGGAGGCTAAGGGATCACCTTAGAGGTCTATAGAATCATGAGGGGCATTGGTAGGGTGAACATCGAAGGTCTTTTCCCTGGGTGAGGAAGTCCAAAACTAGAGGGCATAGGTTTAGGGTGAGAGGGGAAAGATTTAAAAGGGACCTAAAGGGCAATTTTTTCACATAGAGGATGGTGCGTGTATGTAATGAGCTGCCAGAGGAAGTGGTGGAGACTGGTGCAATTACAACACTTAAAAGTATCTGGATAGGTATATGAATAGGAAGGAATTAGAGTAACATGGGCCAAATGCTTGCAAATGGGACTAGATTAAGTTAGGATATCTGGTCAACTGCCATAGTGTTAAGAGTTTAAATGGAGAGGTATTTGTTAAGTGTGTACAAGAAAATTGTCTGATTCAGTATGTGGATGTACCTATTAGAGAAAGTGCAAAACCTTACCTACTCTTGGGAAATAAGGCAGGGCAGGTGACTGAGGTGTCAGTGGGGGAGCACTTTGGGGCCAGAGACCATAATTCCATTAGATTTAAAATAGTGATGGAAGAGGACAGACCAGATCAAAAAGTTGAAGTTCTAAATTGGAGAAAGGCCAATTTTGACGGTATTAGGCAAGAGTTTTCAAAAGCTGATTGAGGGCAGATGTTCGCAGGTAAAGGGACGGCTGGAAAATGGGAAGCCTTCAGAAATGAGATAACGAGAGAACAGAGAAAGTATATTCCTGTCAGGGTGAAAGGAAAGGCTGGTAGGTATAGGGAATGCTGGATGATTAAAGAAATTGAGGGTATGGTTAAGAAAAAGAAGGAAGCACATGTCAGGTACAGACAGGATAGATCAAATGAATCCTTAGAATATAAAGGCAGTGGGAATATACTTAAGAGAGAAATCAGGAGGGCAAAAAGGGGACATTAGATAGCTTTGTCAAATAGAATTAAGGGGAATCTAAAGAGTCTTTACAAATACATTAAGGACAAAAGGGTAACTAGGGAGAGAACAGAGCCCCTCAAAGATCAGCAAGGCGGCCTTTGTGTGGGACTGCAGAAAATGAGGGAAATACTAAATGAGTATTTTGCATCAGTATTTACTGTGGAAAAGGACATGGAAGATACAGAATGTAGGGAAATAGATGGTGACATCTTGAAAAATGTCCATATTACAGAGGAGGAAGTGCTGGATGTCCTGAAGCGCATAAAAGTGGATAAATCCCCAGGACTTAATCAGGTGTATTCTAGAGCTCTATGGGAAGCTAGAGAAGTGATTGCTGGGCCTCTTACTGAGATATTTGTATCATCGATAGTCACAGGTGAGGTGCCGGAAGATTGGAGGTTGGCTAACATGTTGCCACTATTTAAGAAAGGTGGTGAGGACAAACCAGGGAACTATAGACCAGTGAGCCTGATGTCGGTGGTGGGCAAGTTGTTGGAGAGAATCCTGAGGGACAGGATGTACATGTATTTGGAAAGGCATGGACTGATTAGGGATAGTCAACATGGCTTTGTGCATGGGAAATCATGTCTCACAAACTTGATTGAGTTTTTTGAAGAAGTAACAAAGAGGATTGATGAGGGCAGAGCCATAGATGTGATCTATATGGACTTCAGTAAGGCTTTCGACAAGGTTCCCCATGGGAGACTGGTTAGCAAGGTTAGATCTCACGGAATAC
>NC_057714.1:2419072-2440031 GCF_004010195.1 Chiloscyllium plagiosum
AAGATGTTGTGAAACTTGAAAGTGTTCAGAAAAGATTTACAAGGATGTTGCCAGGGTTGGAGGATTTGAGCTATAGGGAGAGGCTGAACAGGCTGGTCAGAACTAGAGAGCATAGATTTAGAGTGAGAGAGGAAAGATATAAAAGAGACCTAAGGGGCAACCTTTTCACGTAGAGGGTGGTATGTGTATGGAATGAGCTGCCAGAGGAAGTGGTAGAGGCTAGTACAATTGCAACATTTAAGAGGCATTTGGATGAGTATATGAATAGGAAGGGTTTGGAGGGATATGGGCCGGGGTACTGGCAGGTGGGACTAGATTGGGTTGGAGTATCTGGTCGGCATGGACGGGTTGGACTTAAGGGTCTGTTTCCATGCTATACATTTCTATGACAGTGGCCAGTTCTTTGCTTGTGGTGGATGAGAGAATCCAATGAGCAAGGCACCATGGTGGTGGGATACATTGTTAATGAGGCAGGTTTCGCGTAAGAACACATACTAGGGCTCAAGGAGAGAAACCCTCTAAGCAGTTGTCAAAAATTCCACATCCACTTTTTGGTCAAGTTCCTCCCTTTCCTACTGCTTGCTTTAGCTTATAGTTCATGTTTTTTACATAAATGCCACAAAGTAGGCAATAAACCAGAGTTAAAAAAACATAATCCCTAATGCAAATGCACATTGTAAAGCATAAATAGGACTTATGAATGAAGTCTTGCAATTATGCAAAGTTTTTCAAATCCCCAGAATGTTTCAAAGAATTTCAAGCGAGCAAATTATTTTGAATGTAAGGAAAGGATAAAGAGCAATAGTCATATCAGATCATAAGGCTGCTCTCTCATTAGAGAGCTAGGAGAAAGTGAGGACTGCAGATGCTGGAGATCAGAGTCAAAAGTTGTGGCGCTGCAGAAGCACAGCAGATCTGGCAGCATCCGAGGTGTAGGAGTGTTGACATTTCGGGCATAAGCTCTTTATCAGGAATGTGGCCCTTGTGGAAGGAGGAATAGAACTTCTTCAAGGTGGCATCCTTGTAAGAGATTTTGCAGTAAGGTAATAACGACTATGAGAAATTGAGCACATTCCTGTTGAAAAAACTTATGCCCGCAATGTCAACTCTCCTGCTCCTTGGATTCTGCCTGATCTGCTGTGCTTTTCCAGCATCATGCTTATTGACTCTCATTAGAGAGTATAAACTAGTGGTAGTTTAACCTGAGGGTCACCAAGCCTCAGGTGAAGGGAGAGGTTCAGAAGGAGAGTCCTTGCTGTTGGCATCACTCTGCATTACAAACCAGTCATCCATCCAATTGAGCTAACAGCCAATTTATTCATAGCAAGGTCCCAAAAAGCATCTAGTTGATGCATTTTGGTGTTGGTTGAACAATGATGATCAGCTAGGACACCATTAAAACCTAATCCATAGTTTGTGGCTGCAGTCACATTACACTCAAGCAGATTGAGGTGACAGGTCACTTTCCTTAAGACCACTGGTGAATTCAGTTGAGTTTTTGACCATTTTTTTCCAGCACCAACATACAAATTATCAGCTTTATTGAATGCATTTTCCAAATGTACCAATGGTGGGTTATGAATTTACAACTCTAGGTTCCACACCCCAATATTTCTTCCAATTCCAGCTATACTGGCAGATAGGACATCAGTTTAGCATCTGCAACACTCCATTAGCTCTGCATTCAAGGAAAAGCCTAGGAATGTGCTCAACACCTGGTGTGGCATCTGAATTTTTAAAGTTCTGGCTTAGAGTTAAGACTTTATGCAATAAGTTGTTCTGATGCTCTAAAATTTAAGAAAGAGAGGGATAAGTTTCAAAAGTAAGTTTCATCATTCGCTTGTGAAAAGACTTGAACTTACTTGTCACCGTGACCAATCTGTCAACAACAAACTGTTGTCCTCCATATCCAAGGTATCCATTTGCTACTGTTTCCATATACTACACAGGAAAAATGCAACTATATTAAATATTTGAAAACTACTAATTGAATTGATTTAAAGTTAAATGTTATTAAATATGAAGATGTACCTGTGCCAAGCTCTCAACTCCTCCAAGTTGACTGAAGATTTTCTGAAATGTATATGTAAACAAAAATGTGAATGTTCATCAATTATTTTAAGAAACAAATCCTAGTCACAATTCACAAAATTCTCAATACATACACAAAAACTAAAAACCACAGAAGAGTGATTAGGGAGGCTCTTTTATGTCATGAGGCCTCTGATTAGGGCTCCAATCCCTGATTAGAGGCATGGTCTTTTTTATGGACTTCCCTTTTGAATATAATAGCATTCAATTGGAGGTTCAGATAAAGTAAAGTTTGATGGAGATTTATATTAGAAAAGTTAAAGGCTAGATTATATGATTTTGATTTGACCACTGCTTAGTACTTTGCCAGACGATCTTGATGTCTTCCAATACAGATTATTCCTAGGGATACGATCAAAAAAAGCAATAGGCTCATCAATATATCAGTTTCACTGTAAACAAATACAAAACAGATCATCACTGATTCAAACAAACCAATTAAGATGGGTGGAACACTGCTTCGAGTCGTATTCCATGGAATATATCATCACCAAGGAAACATTAAACACTGCTGACTGCCTGCCTGATATGGAAGAAAGATACCAACATTATGGAGAAGCTTAGCAACTTTAATGACTCATTTGTGATTGTGATTCAGGTCATGATACATGCTATAAAAAGGCAACAGCAGTGACTGAGACAACAATTGGGGAAGGTCTCTCCTGAGAAAAGTATTTGCCTCTATTTCCCTTGACAAGCTGCAGCCCTGAATGCATCTATTATGATTGCAGTTCAATTTCAAAACTAGAAGATCTCCAATTGGCATGATGTTTTCAGCAACATCACCTCCCCTAAGCTTCATGCACACATTGCTGCTTCAAAGTTGTGTGTTAGCATGCCAATCTCAGCCCTGATGTCTGCTGCTGGATGTTGCTGCTATGCATGGCCCTCAGAGGTCAGAGCAGCTAGAAAGGAAATTAGAGGGAATGCTGCTTCTCAGTCCAGCAGTTGCAAGAGAAATTCTGTGAATCTGGGAGACTACAATATTTTGCTTTCATCAATCACCTCAAGGCATTCTTTCATGCAAGCAGCTGTAATTTATTTCAATTTCTGAAGAAAATTTGTTGCCTGCCAAAGTTACTCATGTGGTCTCTATCTTCCAACACAATCTGAGATCAGCTATGACAGATCAACATTGCTTTAAGAGCATGTGGTAAGAGCATGGTTGATCTGATTATGACCTTTACTTTCTTTTTTTTTAAGCCCCCTACCTTTTGAATTCATTTTCAGTCAAGAATTCATCCAATCGGCCTTATAAACATTAATTGATGGGCAAGAGAATTCCATAGACTAATGACCCCCAGGGAGAAAAATAATTCTTATCTCCATCACTGATATATGAATCTTTATTTTTATGCTGTGTTCCCTACTTCTAGTCTCTCTCATAAAAGGCATCATCCTTTCAGCACCCTATTAACCTTTAGATCTTGTAAATTCCAATTAGGTCATGATAATGAAATCCAAAATAATGCCATATCGCAATTAACCTACATTATAATGTGATGGTCAATAAATGCTGAGTTAACCACTGATGCTAATATCCCATGAATTAATAAAATAAGACGATAGACACAACTGGGGATTATTACTGACAGTCAGGAAATCTAAAGGGTGACTACCTGGAGAGAGCTTAGTTGGATGAGAAAATGATTCAGAGAATAAAGAATCCATCAAACACTGCAGTTTCTCCACTAATGCCTACATATGCTGTATGTGTGGCAAACATTGCCATCCCAGAATAAAGATGCTGAACCACATCAAGCAATGTTTAACACACAGTTGATCACAAAAGTGCAAATAATAAAAATACTAGTAGGAGATGACCTGTTTTGTGTAAAGTGCATTAAAAGGTGATTGGAACTTGACTGAGCAAGGGCTACAGTTTGTAAAAGAAAGAAGGCTTGAACATATGTTAGCCTAAAGCTCAAATAGATGATGAGTAGATGCATTGAACTTTTATTTCTTGTCCTCACCCACTTTTTTTCAATAACATGCTACAACCCTCATTAGCCAGATTATTCAAAACTTTGGGATGAAACTCAACTGGTTCAGCAGATTCATCAACCTTCAATTCAGTTAACTTATTAAGTACTACTTCTAATGTCAATTTCTTTCAGTTTTTCAGTTTTACAAGTCCCTTGTTGCCTTGTATTTCTAGAAGATATTCCATGTTTTTTTAAGAAGTCAGGTGCAAAGTAATTGTTTAGGTTCCCCACCTTTTCCCTGCTTTTTGCAATAAATTCTCTTGCCCACCGTTAATGGGCAACTTTTGTCTTTGTTAATCTTTTCCTTTCCACATACCCAGGAAGCTTTTAATTCCCTCATAAATTTGCATCCATGTTCTCGATTCCCTTTCTTAATCTGTTTTTTGGTCCTCCTTTGCTGCGTTCTAAACAGTACCCAATCCTCAGGTTATGATGTTTTCTGGCTTTATTAAAGGATTATTGGTCCTTTGATCTCATGGAATTTTTAACTTGTGGTGTTAACCATGGTTGGTTTACCTTCCTCTCTGCATGTTTGTGCCTTAGAAAAATATATAGTGTAGTACGGCTGTCTACTATCAAATCTTTAGAGCATTTTCCCAATGCACCATAGCCAACACATCCCCATATGTGCAATAATTTCCTTTCTTCAGTTTTAAGACCTTAGCTTTAGAATGAACTATGATGAATTCGAACTTGATGCAAAATTGAATCATCTTATGGTCACTATTTCCCAAGACTTCTTTATAGCAACTTTATCATAGCACCATCCAAACTGATTCTAAATCTCAACTTTTTGATTTAAAATTCTTCGTACTAATGTACAGATCTCACCATTTATTAAGAATGTGACACTACCTCCTTTCTCTTTTTGCCTATTCCTTCTGAATTCCAAATATCCTTGGATATTCACTTTCCAGTCTTGGTCACCCTGTAGGCATGTCTCGGTAATAGCAATTAAAATTCTACCCATCCATCTCAATTTGTGCATTCAAACCATCAACATGTCTGTGAATGACATGTGCATTCAAATAGAATGTCTTTAATTATGCTTTTTTAACATTATTCTGTTTTCTGATCCTCCTTGATGCATGTCTAAGCTTTGCCTATATTTTGTTTTTGCCTTCTACTTTTCTACTTTCTTTACAAGTTTTGCTTCCCTCAAATCTGAATTCCCATTCTCCATCAACCTACTTCAAACCCTCCCAACCAAACAGCAGTCACCAATACTGCCTGTAAGGGTTTTAGTCCCCATCTGCTAAGGACAAACTCGTCCATCTTGTATGGGTCCCATCCACCGCAGAACTGCTCCTAATGCCTCAGAAGTCACATCTTCAATCAATCAATCCTCTATTTCTATGCTTATTAGCAATCGGAACTGGACATTTTCCTGAGATTACTATTTTGAATGGCCTACTTTTCAATTTCCTTCCCAATTTCCTGACCTCATCTCCCATCCTACTTAAGTCACTGATGCTGACTATAGCCTCTGGCTGTTCATTGTCTACCAAATGAATGTCATGCAGCCCCTCCATGACATCCTTGATCCTGCCACTGAGACAGCACACCACACTGGAGTCTTGCCTACCACCACAGAAACACTCATCTGTTCTCCTAACTAATGAATTCACTATAACTCCTGCTCTTTACTTCTTCTTTCTCCCCCCCCCCCCCCCCTTACGCAAAAGGGAAAACTGATTTGTGAATGGAGCCTACTTTACCTGCCTGGCTCTCTTGGATGGCCTGACAGTCACATATTCCTCTTCTGCCTCTTGTGCAAACCACATAACTTTCAAACTTGCAGATGTGCTCCAGCTCTGTTTAAGTTTCAATACCCAGAGCTCAAGTTTCTGCAGATGGCGACACTTGTTGCTCATGCGCTTGCCTAGGTCACTGGTAGCATCCATGACACCCCATGTATAGGAATTCAACGTGATCAAGCTACCCAGTTTTGCCTTACTTTTACTTTAATTCTGTTAACATTATTTTATTTTGGTTTATTTATCTTGCTTGCCTTAACTTAATAAGCTTAAAACTATTGTTGAACCATACTAGTACAGACAAATCTCATGCATACTTCACACATTTTACAAATTGCAATAAACTTTACTTAAAGCATCTTTTCCCCATGCAGTGAAGTCCCATGTGATCCTAATGAATGACTCACTTGGTCTACATTTCACTAGGGTGAGTATCCTGACCATGCACCTTTAACCAAACATGTAGTTTGAAAATCCTGATTTTTTTTAATCACACTGTTCAGAGATGTTCTGACACTCCTCTGGAGCAGGTTGGACTTGAACCTGGACCTCCTGGTTCAGAAGTATGTACATTATCACAGCACCACAAAGGCCTAACCTTTCTTTTACATAAAGCCTGTAATGACTCACCAACCAGTTTAGCTTCCTGAATTGCTTGCTAAATGACAAATAACTAGCACTCCAGGCAATCCCTGCTTAACAAGAGAACCTAACTATTAATAGTACATTAGAACCTAACCCTCAATCAATATTTAGGAATAGACATACTAGAACTTACCACATGAACCAAATTCAGTATAGATTCACTCCCTTTCTGGCTAGAGGCTTGCTAGAGAGCCCTCCTTCTCTTTCCAGGGATTCTCCTCTCTGCTTCCTCTCTCCATGTTCTGTTCATGTTAAGTGATACTGCAGCAACTGTGCAAGATGTTGATCTTGCCTTCTTCACCGTGGCAAGCAAAAATACAAATTGCTCTAACAGGTCACTGCAATACATACTTTTGCTAAGCCAAAGGTATGAAAGTCAGAAGCACCTCACCTGTAACTGATGAGTGTTCTCTTTAATAGCGTCAACATAGGATTACCTTGTTTAAAAAATTAACTTGTTGTTTCTGGAATGATTAACAAAGACACCACACATGCATTGAACAAATTTAGTGTTCTGGCAATTCATCAGGCTATCAGAGTCAGATTTAGGGCTTTGGAAGTGCAGTGTGAGTGTCCCTACAACTGAACTAAGAGTTCTGGGTTCAAGTCCCATCTCCTCCACAGATGTGTGATAACAGGTTGAGTTTAGAATATATATATATATATATATTTATCAGGCTCAGGAAATCACATTAGTGTCCATTCGATGTCTTCTTGCATACTGGCATCATTCCAATTAAGAAATGTCATGTCCAGCATTCAGAGCAAAAAAACCCAAGGTAGGCTTTAGTGGTATTGAGATGCTGAATTTTATGCATAATACAGCCCATCTCAAACTCATTAATGGAAAGTATCCTGACTCAATGCCTAGCCACCCTGCTTGAATTGACTCCATTTTCCTTCTGTTAATTTTGTACGCTCTTTCTCAGGGATTTTTTATTCTCTCACAGAACATGGGTTTTACTGGCTGGCCAGCATTTATTGACCATCCACAGTTGCCCTTGAGAAGGTAGTGGTGAGCTGCCTTCTTGAACTGCTACAATCCATGTCTCTGACACACTCATTTTTATATATTTAGAAAAACAAGTAGAACAAAATATTACCAAAAAGTTGAAATTTTTTGAAGGCAAGTTTTAATGGCATTCCAAATCACTATCCAGTTACTGAAACAAAATCAATAACAGTCGGAGGCCAGTAACGAGTGCACTCAGAGGACTGAGAAGCAGTTGAAGAAAATGTGATTAGCTTCAAATAACTAACATAACCAAACACAACGGCAAGAAGTCTTCACATCACTTACTTAAATCATTGACAAATTGAGTGACTGAAGAGTAGATGTGTATAGCTCACTGAACAAACCTGATAAAATTGATCTCTCATTATTAATCTCAGACAGATTAACACCCGAAGAAAATTAGCAGGTGGAACTCTGTCCACCCATTGCCTGTAACAGAAAAGATATCACACCAAGTTACAAATTAAACTGGCATTACTGTTAACATCACTGTTTCAATGTTCTATGCTAATTAATAAGTTAGCTATCAGTGCATAACAGACTTCTTACCATCTGCTATTCAATACCAAGCATTCTCTTTACTCACTGCACAGCTTATGAAACTCCAAAAAAAATTAATGTGATATATAATTCACATTCATTGTTAACCTACAATGAGTATAGTTCATAATCTTTAATGCTTTTTTGCAGGGTTAGACAGTTTTGATTGGTCAGTTTATGGGTTCCATGTGTTGGTGGGTTTACTTGGTGGACAGTACCAGACACACGGAGACAAGTGGTGAATTGCAGCATGTGACATACATGCAACTGGTTGCTGAGAGCAATGGAAATGATGGATAACCAAGAAAAACAGAATGTAAGGGGGAACTCTGGCTGAAGAGATTTGTTTCTTTAAGAAATAGGATGGGATTGATGGAAAGGATGGGGATAGTGTGGGTTAGGGATGAGATAAGAGGCACAGGATTGCATGGGAGAGAATGGATGGCATGATGGAATTGAGTAAGTGCGGCAAAATGTCCCAATTATTTCATATAATTTATTATTGAAAAGCTAATCTCAGAAGAAATGAAACTTCTCAAAGAAAATGTTTCAGAAATGCTGTCAGGTGATTTAAAAGAATATATCAGTGCTCATTCTAAGACAAAGAATCGTATAATAGTCTATACATTAGAGTCTGTGGCCACTTCTATCACTGTATCCAGTGCCGAGAAAATTTCTAATTAAGAGGACCAAGAGATATTTCAAACATGCTCACCAGGACTTTTTTTTTAGGATACAGCATGCATAGGAATGGTGAGAAGACCTGCGAAGGCTGGTCCTTGAGTCTTCCATTATTACCAAAAGGAGTCGAGGGGCTTTAGTGAGGGAAGGAGGCAGAAAGCAGTAATGTGAGATGTGGCTGAAGTGTAGAGCAGTAATATGGCTTATCTAACCTTAAGTCAGTGGACCAGGAGGATCTAAGATTTTAGGAAGATATCACTGGTGAATAACAATTTTGGGTACAATCTGACTCACACAGCATAACCTAGGTCAAAATACCTTACAGTTCCACTTATTCCTCTCTCTGTAGACCCTTCACATGCTTGTCTGAGTAGTCATCATTTGCAACAACCCTAGGTCTACAAATCCATCCTCACAGTCACCATACAAGAAATGCTGTTCTTCACTCTTCGTAACATTCCCACCTCTCTGCTTTCTCCCATTGCAGAAGAAAGTAAAAGTTGGTATAAGTTGGAGAGAAGATATTGTGGAAGCACAGAGCATCACAATGAAGCCTAAGTGATAAGTTGGAAATTTGGTACAGGTGGGAATTTGATGCAAAGGAGGAAAAAGGAGGACACAAATAATGCACCAGAAATGATGGTAAACAGTGTTTAGTGAGAGGGAGGAACTGAAACAAATCTGTATGAGTAAAGAAATGGTGTTGGAGAAACTGATGGGATTGAAGACTGATAATCTACACCCCAGAGTACTTAAAGAAGTGGCCCTAGAAATAGTGGATGCACGAGCAGCCGTTTTCCAAGACTCTGGAACAGTTCCTACAGATTGGGGAGTGGTAAATATAACCCAACTATTTAAAAAGGGAGGTAAAAAGAAAACGGAGAATTATAGATCAGTGAGTCTGACTCTGGTAGTGGGGAAAATGCTGGAGTCCATTATGAAGGATTTAATAACAAATGGTGGTAGAATCAGACATAAAAGGGTAGTCATGCCTGACAAATGGGTGGCACGGTGGCACAGTGGTTAGCACTGCTGCCTCACAGGGCCAGAGACCCGGGATCAATTCCCGCCTCAGGCGACTGACTGTGTGGAGTTTGCACATTCTCCCCGTGTCTGTGTGGGTTTGCTCCGGTTTCCTCCCACAGTCCAAAAATGTGTAGGTTAGGTGAATTGGCCATGCTACATTGCTCGTAGTGTTAGGTGTAGGGGAATGGGTCTGGGTGGTGGCGGGTCGGTGTGGACTTGTTGGGCCGAAGGGCCTGTTTCCACACTGTAAGTAACCTGAAATCTTCAAGGATGCAACTAGCGGAGTTGATTGGGGAAGGAGGAGCTCGTTATTGTGGTTTATTTGGACATTCAGACAGCTATTGACAAAGTTCCACGTAAGAGATTAATGTGTAAACATAAAAGCGCATGGGATTGGGTGTAGTACATTGAGATAGAAGAAGATTGGCTAGCAGACAGGAAACAAAGAGTAGGAATAATTGGTTTTTTTTCTGATGGTCGGCAGTGTCTCTAAGAGAAGAAATTCCTTATCATCTGTGTCTTAAGTGTACAACCCATTATTTTGTCCTCCCTTTTGGAAAGGGGAAACAAATCTTTTACATCACCCTGTTTAGTCCTCTAAGAATCTAAGAGGTAGTCACATCTCAGGTACAAGGAAGAGGCAGATGGGTTACTGTCAGGGGACAGAAAGGGAACTGGCAGGCAGTGCAGGAAACCCCTGTGGCTATTCCCCTCAATAACAAGTATGCTGTTTTAGATACAGTTGGCGGGGTGGGGGGACTTACCAGGGTTAAGCCAGGTCTCTGGCACAGAGTCTGTCCTTGTTGCTCAGAAGGAAAAGGGGAAGTTGAGCAGAACATTAGTCACTGGGGACTCCATAGTTAGGGGGACAGATAGGAGGTTCTGTGGGAACGAGAGAGACTCACAGTTGGTCTGTTGCCTCTGGGGTGCCAGGGTTCGTGATGTCTCAGATTGTGTTTTGAGGGGAGGGGGAGCAGTTCCCAAGTCGTGGTCCACATAGGTACTAACCACACAGGTAGGAAAAGGGATGGGGATTTCAGGCAGAAATTCAGGGAGCTAGGGTGGAAGCTTAGTACTAGAACAAACACAGTTGTCCTCTCTGGTTTGTTGCCTGTGCCACATGCTAGCGAGGTGAGGAATAGGCTGAGTGGAGTTGAACACATGGCTACAGGGATGATGCAGGAGGGAGGGCTTCAGATACCTGGATAATTGGGGCTCATGCTGAGGTAGGTGGGACCTCTAAAAACAGGATGGTCTACACCTGAAGCAGAGGGATACTAACATCATTAGGGGGGAGAGGTGGATTTGATAATAATATATGGGAGGGTTTAAAGTAATTCAGCAGGGGGATGGGAACCTAAATTGTAGTTCCAGCATCCAGGAGGTTGAGAGTAGTGAGGTCGGAAATATGGTTTCAAGGTCGCAAGAGTACACCGGCAAACAGGAAAGTGGTTTGAAGTGTGTCTACTTCAATGCCAGGAATATCCGGAATAAGGAAGGTGAACTTACAGTATGGATTGGTACCTGGGACTTCAATGTTGTGGCCATTTTGGAAACATGGCTAGAGAAGAAACAGGAATGGTTGTTGCAGGTTCTGGGATTTAGATGTTTCAGTAACAACACAGAAAATGATACAAGAGAGGGAGAAAAGACATTGTTAGTCAAGCACAGTATTACGGTAGCAGAAAGGATATTTGAGGACTCATTTACTGAGGTAGTATGGGCAGAGGTTAAAAACAGGAAAGGAGAGGTCACCCTTTTGGGAGTTTTCTATAGGGCTTCAAATAGTTCCATAGATGTAGAGGAAAGGAGAACAAAGGTAATTCAGGATAGGAGCGAGAGTAACAGGGTAGTTGTTATGTGGGACTTTAACTTTCCAAATATTGACTGGAAATACTATAGTTCAAGTACTTTAAATGGGTCAGTTTTTGTCCAATGTGTGCAGGATGGTTTTCTGACACTGTATGTAGACAAGCCAACAAGGGCTGAAGACACATTGGATTTGGTATTGGGTAATGAACCTGGCCAGGTGTTAGATTTAGAGATAGGTGAGCACTTTGGTGATAATGACCACAATTCGGTTATGTTTACTTTAGCGATGGAAAGGAAGAGATATATAACACAGAGCAAGAGTTTTTCCTGGGGGAAAAGGCAATTATGATGTGATTAGGCAAGATTTAGGATGCACAGGATGGCGAAGGAAACTGCATGGGCTGGGCACAATTGAAATGTGTAGCTTATTCAAGGAATAGCTGCGTGTCCTTGATAAGTATGTACCTGTCAGGCAGGGAAGAAGTTGTCGAGCAAGGGAGCTGTGGTTTACTAAAGAAATTGAACCACTTGTCAAGAGGAAGAAGAAGGCTTATGTTAGGATGAGACGTGAAGGCTCAGTTCAGGCACTTGAAAGTTACAAGTTAGCTAGGAAAAACCTAAAGAGGCAGCTCAGAAGAGCCAGGAGGGGACATGAGAAATCATTAGCAGGTCAGGATCAAGGAAAACCCTAAAGCTTTCTACAGGTATATCAGGAATAAAAGAACGACCAGAGAAAGATTAGGGCTAATCAAGGATAGTAGTGGGAAGTTGTGTGTAGAGTCCGAGGAGAGAAAAGCGTTAAATGAATATTTTTCATCAGTATTCGCACGGGTGGGAAAAGGATAATGTTGTTGAGGAGAATACTGAGAAACAAGCTACTCGACGAGACGGGATTGACATTAGCAAGGAGGAGGTGTTAGCAATTCTGGGAAATGTGAAAATAGATAAGTCCCCTGGGTCAGATGGGATTTATCCTAGGATTCTCTGGGAAGCCAGGGAGGAGATTGCCAAGCCTTTGACTTTGATCTTTATGTCATCATTGTCTACAGTAATAGTGTCAGAAGACTAGAGGATAGCAAATGTCGTCCCCTTGTTCAAGAAGGGGAAGACAGACAACCTTGGTATTTATAGATCAGTGAGCCTTACTTTGTTTGTGGGTAAAGTGTTGGAAAAGAGTATAAGAGATAGGATTTATAATCATCTAGAAAGGAATAAGTTGATTAGGGATAGACAAAACAGTCTTGTGAAGGGTAGGTTGTGCCTTACAAATCTTATTGAGTTCTTTGAGATGGTGACCAAACAGGTGGATGAAGGTAAAGCGTTGATGTGGTGTGTATGGATTTCAGTAAGGCATTTGATAAGGTTCCCCACAGTAGGCTATTGCACAAAATACGGAAGCATGGGATTGAGGTTGATTTAGCTTTTTGGGTCAGAGGTTGGCTAGCTGAAAGAAGACAAAGGGTGTAGGTTGATGGAAAATGTTAAACCTGGAGTTCGGTTACTAATGGTGTACCGCAAGGAACTGTTTTGGGGCCACTGCTGTTTGTCATGTTTATAAATAACCTAGATAAGGGTGTAGAAGGATGGGTTAGTAAATTTGCGGATTACACTAAGGTTGGTGGAGTTGTGGATAGTGTTGAAGGATGTTGCAGGTTACAGAGAGACATAGATAAGCTGCAGAACAAGGCTGAGAGGTGGAAAATGGAGTTTAATGCAGAAAAGTGTGAGTTGATTCACTTTGGAAGGAGTAACAGGAGTAAAGAGAACTGGGCTAATGGTAAGATTCTTGGTAATGTAGATGAGCAGAGAGATCTCGGTGTTCAGGTACATAGAAAGTTGCCACCCAGGTTGATAGGGTCGTTAAGGTAGCATATGGTGTGTTAGCTTTGATTGATAGAGGGATTGAGTTTCAAAGCCATGAGGTCATGCTGCAGCTATACAAAACACTGGTGTGGCTGCACTTGAGTATTGTGTACAGTTCTGGTCACCGTATTATAGGAAGGTTGTGGAAGCTTTGGAGAGGGTTCAGAGGAGATTTACAAGGATGTTGCCTGGTACAGAAGGAAGATCTTATGAGGAAAAGCTGAGGAACTTGAGGCTGTTTTCATTAGAGAGAAAAGGTATATTAAGTGGAGAGGTGACTTAATTGAGACAGAGAAGATAATCAGAGGGTTAGAATGGATGGACAATGAGAGCCTTTTTCCTCGAATGGTGATGGCTAGCATGAGAAGACATAGCTTTAAATTGAGAGGTGATAGATATAGGACAGATGTCGGAGGTAGTTTCTTTACTCAGAGTACTAAGGTCATGGAACGCATTGCCTGCAACAGTCATAGACCCGCCAACTTTAAGGGCATTTAAATGGCCATTGGATAGACACATGGGCGAGAATGAAATAATGTAAGATAGATGGGCTTCAGATTGGATCCACAGTTTGGCACAACATCGAGGACCGAATGGCCTGTACTACGCTGTAATATTCTATGTTCTAATCTTGTGTGTTTTGAAAAGGTCTCTCATTCTTCTACGTTCCAATGAATATAGGCACAATCTATCCAACCTCTTATCATAAAACAGTTACTCCATACCTAGTGTCAGGCTAATGAGCCTTTTCTGGACTGTCTCCAAAGCTAGTCTATCTTTCCTTAGATAAGGAGCCCATAACAGTATTCCAGCTATGGTCTGACTAGTGCCTTGCATAGTTTTAGCAAAACCTGCCTTCCTTTGAAATAAAGGGTAACATCCCATTTGCTTTCCCTGTTGCCCCCTGAACTTGGATGCTAGTTATGTTTTGTGATTCATGGACAAGGACTCCCAAATTCCTCTGTTTTATAGCTTTTTGCAATCTTTCTCCATTTAACTAATACACAACTCCAATATTCTTCCTGCCAAAGTGCTTAATGTCACATTTCCCATGTTATATTCTATTTGTCAAGTTTTTGCCAACTTATATAATCTGTCTATTATCCTTCTATAGATTCTTCGTGCTACCTTAGACATTCGCTTTCCCACCTATTTTTGGGTCATTCACAAGCTTGGCTATAGTGCATTTACTTTTTTCAGCGAAGTCATTATTGTAAATAATTGTGGTAACAGCAGTGAAACCACTGCACTAGGTACAGGTTGCCATTCTGAAAATCCCATTCCTCTTGTCCAAACTCTGACTTCTGTTAGTTCGCCAATGCTAATGTACTAACTCCAAAACCAACAAATGTCATCTGAAAATCTGTCAATCCCTCTTGATACCTCCTCAAAGAATTCAAGTCAATTTGTTAGGCATGATTTACTCTCCTGAAGCCATTTTGACTTTGCTTGACCATATTCTGTATTTTTAAAAGCTCTGTTACGACATCCTTTATGATAGACTCTTAACATTTTCCTAATTACAGACATTAAGCTAACTGGCCTATAGTTACCTGACACTTGTCTCCTTCCTTTTTTGAATAAAGTGTTACATTGGCAGTTTTCCAATTCCCTGGAGCATTTCCAGAATCTAAGGATTCCTGGGAGATTTCTATCCGTACATCCACAATCTGTATCTAGTACCTGTGAAATCCTAGGATGCATCCCATCAGGTCCCGGGGATCTATTAGTCTTTAGCCCCATTACTTGGACTAGCACTTTTTCTCTAGTGATGGTTATTCTATTTATTTCCTCTCTTTCTTGCCTCTTGAGTATATAGTAATTTTGTGATGCTATTAGTGCTCTCTGCTGTGAAATATTTATTTAACTCCTCTGCTATTTCCTAGTTTCTTATTATTTCCCTAGCCTTATTCTGTAAGGTGCCTATGTTAACTTTGGCCTCTATATCTTTACATGTATTTGAAGACGTTCTTACTATATGTTTTGATATTACTTGCAAGTTTACCCTCAAAAAATTTATTTTATCTCTCACATTGCTATGTAAAGGCTTGTTTCCTCAATGACTTACTGCAAAAGCCTTTTTGAGACTTAGGGTTCTTGTGGCTTCTCTGGGGAAGTTTCCTGTTCAAAGATTCTTCCTCCTCAATAACTGTTCTGCTTTGAGGCTTTTCTGGTCTTCAAACTGTACTAACAATTTGTTCAAAAATTTTGATTCTTCATTTCCTCAGATAATGTCAGGTCTGTTTCTTGATCTTCACTGCTGCCACAATTATCGTGACAGTGTATCCTGTAACTCCAATCCTATTTCATTGTGTGGATTGAGGCTACGCTGAGTTTGGGTTCAAGACAGAATGCTCATGAAGAATGTAACATCAAAAATTGTCTTCATTTTTTAACTGTCTTCAGGCTTAGACTTCATAGTAACACTATTTATTATACAGCAATACCAAGTATTGCTATACATGGTAATCAAGATTTGCTAGGTTCATACTTATCATCTTTTGGGTAAAGACTCTTATGCTCTCTCACACTTGCATTTGTGTGCTCTCACTCTGCCCTGTGCGCTCTCTCACGTGCTTATTGTAAAGAGTTCTAACTCCAAGCACCATCTCATTTACTTGTGACAGCTTCATAAGGTTGAGCCAGGGACCTGAAAGCCTTGCACAACAGTACTATACCATAAACCTCTGGTTTTCCTTCATATTTAATTTGCTTTTTTAAAAAAATCTCAGGTCCGTATTTGTTTCACACAAGTTATGTTCTGAGACATCACTTGGTAAGATAAATGACAGGTGGCACACAGGGCCAGGGCCAATGAAGAGATAAGAACAAAAAGGCAAAAAATGAGCAGTAAGTGATAAGCAGCAATGAAAGAAAAGGAAGGTTAAAATAAGAAGGCAAAAACCAATAAATCGAAAGAAGAACTAGTGTTGCAAGTAACAGACCAAGATTACTTTAAGAAGCTTTCATTTATGATCCTTATCATTATTATATGCAGTATATAATCCTGAATATGGATCAGAGGTATTGAAACATTGTGGTACAAGAAAATGGGAAAAAAAGTGAAATGTTTAAATATGTTACTTAAATGGTTAAGTATGATTGCCACCAGTAAGTGAGCCACTTGATTCTCTGAATGTTCTTCTTATGGAACACTACTATCAAGAACATATAGTCATAGAACCATAGAGATCTATTGCACAGAAAGTAGCCCTCTAGCCCATCGAGTTTGCACCGGTCAAAAACAAGCACCATACTATTCTAACCCTATTTTGCAGCACTTGGTCTATAGCCTCGTATGTCTTGTCATCGTAAGTGCACACGTAAGTATTACTTAAATGTTAAGCGGATTTCTGCTTCTACCATCTTTACAGGTAGTAAGTTCCAGATTTCTAGCACCCTCTGGGTGAAAAGATATTTCCTCACATCCCCTTTAAATCTCCTGCCTTCAAATTACTTTAAATCTATTCTCCTGCTATTTCCTCTCTTGACTCACTCAACAGCCTGCAGTAAATCTTAAGTGGCCTTGGAAATTCAACTACTTTTAAACTTCCAAACCACTCAGAACCTCCTCTTTGTCTTTGCTAATTTCTATAACTATACCACAGTGCTTCTCCCTGTTTACTATCCCTCTCAGTAGTGAGCACCGACACAAACTTTGAACCCTATCTAAATCCTCCAGTTCCACACATACAGATTGCCTTTATGGTCCTTAATGGGCCTTATTCTTGCCCAAGTTATCCTTTTACCCTTACTGGACATGTGAAACAACTTAGCATTTTGTTTATTTTACCTGCCATTATTCTTTCATATCCCTTTTTGCTCTCCTAATTCCCTGTTGTGGTTCTGTTCGCCAAGCTGGGAATTTGCGTTGCAGATGTTTCGTCCCCTGTCTAGGTGACATCCTCAGTGCTTGGGAGCCTCCTGTGAAGCGCTTCTGTGATGTTTCCTCCAGCATTTATAGTGGTTTGAATCTGCCGCTTCCGGTTGTCAGTTCCAGATGTCTGTTGCAGTGGTCGGTATATTGGGTCCAGGTCGATGTGCTTATTGATTGAATCTGTGGATGAGTGCCATGCCTCTAGGAATTCCCAGGCTGTTCTCTGAGGACAGGTTTTGGAGAGTCAAGTGGTGCCACTTGACTCTCCAAAACCTGTCCTCATAGAGAACAGCCAGGAAATTCCTAGAGGCATGGCACTCATCCACAGATTCAATCAATAAGCACATCGACCTGGACCCAATATACCGACCACTGCAACGGACAGCTGGAACTGACAACCGGAAGCAGCAGATTCAAACCACTATAAATACCGGAGGAAACATCACAGAAGCGCTTCACAGGAGGCTCCCAAGCACTGAGGATGTCACCTAGACAGGGGACGAAACGTCTGCAACACAAATTCCCAGCTCGGCGAACAGAACCACAACAATGAGCACCCGAGCTACAAATCTTCTCACAAACTTTGAACTCCTAATTCCCTTTTTAAGTCCACCCTTGCACATTCTATGCTCCTCTAGAGCTCTTGCTGCTTTCAGTCTTTCATCTCATTTTGAGTTATAAGGAAAAGCTGAATAGGCTGGGACTTTTTTCGCCGGAGTTGAGGAGGCTGAGGGGTGCCCTTATAGAGGGTTATAAAATCATGATGGACATAGATATGGTGAATAGCCAAGGTCTTTTCCCCAAAAGTGGAGGGCATAGGTTTAAGGTGAGAGGGGAAAGATTTAAAAGTGACCTGAGGAGCAACGTTTTCACACAGAGGGTAGTGTGTATATGGAATGAGTTATCAGAGGCAAGAACAATTACAACATTTAAAAGACACCTGGACAGGTATGAGAATAGGAAAGGTTCAGAGGGATTTGGGCCAAATGCAGGCAAGTGGGACTAGTTCAGTTTAGGAAACCTAGTTGGTATGGGAGAGTTAGGCCAAAGGCTCTGTTTCCAAGAATAGACTCTATGACTCTATTCAATAATGTTACCATCACTAATCCCCCACTAATAACATCCTTGGGGTTACTTTGACCAGAAATTCACCACATAAACACAGAGGCTATAAGAGCAGGTCAGAGGCTAGGATTATCACAGCAAGTAACTCACCACTTGACTCTCCAAAACCTGTCCTCAATCTACAAGGCACAAAACTGCAGCATGATGAAATACTCCCCACTTGCCTGGCTGAGTATAGCTTCAACAACACTCAAAAAGCTTGACATAATCGAGGACAAAGCAGCCCACTCAATTGTCAGCGCATACAAAAAGATCCACTCCATCCAGCACTGATGCTCAGCAGCAACAGTATGTATTATCTCCAAGATACACTGCAGAAATTCACCAAATATCCTTAACCAAACCCATGACCACTTCCACCTCTAAGGACAACAGTCACAGATACATAGGAATACCACCACCTACAAGTTCCCTCCAACTCACTCACCATGCTGACTTGGAAGTATATTGCCATTCCTTTAGTGTAGCTGGGTCAAAATCTGCTGAACTGCCTGCTGAAGGGCATTGTGGATCAACCCACAGCATGTGGACTGCAGTGATTCAAGAAGGCAGCTCACCACCACCTTCTCAAGGGCAACTAGGGACAGGCAATAAATGCTGGCTAACCAACAATGCCCACATTCCATGAGTGAATTTAAATAAAATTAAAAACTGCTCTGCTGTTCTAGGTCATGGATAAATGTCTCTACAAAATCAGTCTCCAATAATATCTCCACATTGTTTATTATTATACATATCCAGAAACATATCAATTTCTGTATTGAACCTGCTCAAAGACTACGCTTCCACAGTTCTCTGGGACAGAAAATTTTGTATTTCACCATCCTCTGAGTGAAGAAATTCCTCATCTCAGTCTTAAATGGCCTATACCTTATCCTGTCTCATGTCTCATGATTCTAAAATCACAAGCCAAGGGAAACATCCAATCTACATCCACCCTGTAGGAAATTTATACATGCCAATGAGATTACCTCTCATTCTTTGAAACTCTGGAGAATATGGCCCTCCTGAAATGAAAATCTTACCATCCCAGGGATTAGTCTGGTGAACTGCATTCCTTCTGTGGCAAGTATATTCTTATTTAGATAATGAGACTAAAACTGTATACAGTACTCCAGATGCAGTCTCACTAAGGTTGTATACAATTGCAGTGCAATGTCCTTACTCCTGTACTCAAATTCCCTTGTGATAATGGCTAACATAACAATTACCTGCCCTGTTGATTTTTATGCCTGCACTTTGTGACTCAACCAAGGACATTCAGGTTCCTTTCAACATTTAAGGAGTCATCTGTCTTTCTGTTATTAATTACTAAAGTAGATAATTTCACACTTATTCACATTATATCTCATCTGCTATGATCTTGCCCAATTGCTTAACTTGTCCAAGTCTTCTTGAAGTCTCCTTGCATCTTTCTCACATCATGCCCCCTTAGTATTCAGCAAATTTGAAAATATTACAATTGGTTTCCACATTAAAATCATTTGTATAGATTATGTAGTGTGGACTTTGCAGCACCCCATTAGTAAACAGTCTGCCATTCTGAGAATTACCGATTCATTCCTGCTCTTTGCTTTCCGTCTATTCACAAATTCTCAATCCATTAATAAATTCCCCCAAACACATGCTTAAATTTATTTACCATCCTCCAGTGTGTATTCTTATCAAACCTTTCTGAAATTCAAATGCACCAGATCCACTTTTTTTTATTCACTCCACAAGTAATATCCTCAATAACATTGTTAAGCATGATTTCCCTTTCATAAATTTATGTTGACTCTGCCCAATTTTGACTTTCTTTTGTTAAGGTTCTTTATAATATATTCTTTATAATAGATTATAACATTTTCCCACTACTGACGTAAAAGTAACAGATCTATAGTTCTCCACTTTCTCTTTCCCTTTTTTCTTAATTAATAAGGTTACAATTCTCACCTCCAAATTAGTGGTAACATTTCCATTATTTATATAATTATGAAAGCTTACTATCTTTGCTCCACTACCTCTACTCCTTTGTAGCTTATATTATATTCTTGCTTCCTTTTCCTGTACAGTTTCTTAGTCATCCTTTGTTGGGTCATAAATTGCTCCTAACTCTCAGGTTTATCTTTACTTCTAGCATTCTTACAAACCACTTCCTAATGTAATCTTTAATTCCCTTCATTAATTTAACTATCCTTTTGGGTGTTTATGCCTTAGAAGAATGTATATCTACAGCAGACTTTTTAGTATTTCTTTAAGTACTGTCATTGCCTGTCTCGGATAAAATATTTTAGTGTATTTGCTCCATCTATGATAGCCAACTTGCTCATATCCTTAAGACTCTAGTTTCAGATTATTTTCCATAACTCATTCTCTTAAAATAATTCCAAATTCAAAATAACATAATACTTTGGGCGGCACGGTGGCACAGTGGTTAGCACTGCTGCCTCGCAGCGCCAGAGACCCGGGTTCGATTCCCGCCTCAGGCGACTGACTGTGTGGAGTTTGCACATTCTCCCCGTGTCTGCGTGGGTTTCCTCCGGGTGCTCCGGTTTCCTCC
>NC_057714.1:2440073-2463380 GCF_004010195.1 Chiloscyllium plagiosum
TGGACTTGTTGGGCCGAAGGGCCTGTTTCCACACTGTAAGTAATCTAATCTAATCTAATCTTTGTTGGCTCCTCAACGTACTGTTTCACAAATGCATCTCATACACACTCCCAAGAATTTATCCTCTACTGCATTAATGCTGACTTGGTTATCCCAGTCTATATAGAAATTTATATAGAAATTATTACAGTATTATGCACATCGCATGCATCTTTCATTTCCTGATTAAAGCCTCTCTACATAAGATCCTCTCTTACTTAATATACCGATGTCATCCCTTATTAAGAGTGCTACCCCACCTCCTATTCCTTTTTGTCTATGCCTCCTCGATATAGAATATCCTTGGATAGTCAGTTTCCAATCTCAGTTAACCTGGAATCAATTCTCCACAGTAGCAATTAAATCATGACCATTTATCTCAATTTTGCATTCAAATCATTAACCTTGTTATGAATGCTATGTGCATCCAATACAGTGTTTTTAATGCTGCTTTTTTAACCAATATTTTCCATTTTGATGCTGTGTGATGCTTGCCATTGCTTCACCTATTTAACGCATTTTGGTCATATCTATATTTGCCATGAGGAAATTCAAAATCTAATAAAGTACTTTTCTTTGCTTTATACACTAAGTAAAATATACTTTAAAGATTAATTGGAACAATAATTTAGACCACAATAATGCAGCTGGATACACAAAAGATATGATATTTTTCACTGTATCCAGATCATTTGGTGATAAAACCTGATAAACGCAACTATTCATTAGTTGTTGTGTTTTTTTAGTTTAATAGATTAACTGAACCTATAACACATATTACTTTCACATAAGACAATGTACAGTAGCATACAGCTGAAAAGAAAGATTTGAATACATTTGCAAAATAATTTAGCAATGAACAAGATTTATTCCTACCTGCAAGTTAGCCTCTGCTTTACAAGTGCAACAAAAATCTCCAAAAAAAGTTTTTGATGAGGATGACAACTGAACCTTCTTTCATTTTTGTAATTGACACTATTCAAGAAACAGAAACAAAAATGATTGAATAAATTCACTAACAATATGGTTTATATGATACAAAACCATAACTAGTTAGTATAGTTAATGTCAGTTTTCACGTTAATCTTTAATTGTTCACTCTAAGGTTATAGATTTTTTTATTCATTAAATATTATGGCATGATCTCGCCTAGCATCTCTGTATTCAAAATTTACAACAGGACAGAGACAAGAAACACTTCCTCTCTCCTTTTCTACAGTGTGTTCAAACATCACTTCCCTCATTTTTCTCCGGTGTGCTTATGAGACAATGGGCAGAATCTTACCAGAAGCTGAATGATATGGGCATTGGCAGGTCAGCTGGAAAAGTGTGACAAGATCAGCTGAACGGATTATCAGTGTTGGGGAAAAAAAAATCCAAATCTGCAACCAGGTTTTGAATGGTGAGATGAAAATCTCACAAGTGAGTGGCAACAGGCCTATTTTTATTAGCAAAGCATTACTACCCACAATCATCTCATGGATATCCATTTTCTGATTCTCCTTCACACTGGATAGAAATTGGATGGTTACAATTCATGACATGAAAGTCTGAGTAGGTACCTGGCAACCCCAGCTCACTTCTGGCTTCTGAGCTCCTCCATCTTCGACAGCAGTCCGCAAAATCTCATGGGACCCTCCATGGCCAACATATGCAAGGTCTACCCCTCCATCCACTGAGGTTGACAACAGACATGTACCAGGTTCACCATATCATCATAGCACATCTCTAACCAACTTACAATACAGATCAAAATTTCAGTACTTCACCTTGGAGTGCACCAGTTCCTTGCATTGCAATGCTGCTATCAGCAAACTTTGTATGAAAGTACAAGCACTCAACTTACAATCAGGCCAGAGTGGATCTCAGGGCTTCTTGTTTGCTCTCTCAGCACTTGCTCACTTTGTGTCTACTTGGAGACTCACCTTGCCTTTTTGCTATTTGTCCCCTCATCCACAACTTGAAGGCTCACAGTACTGCTGTCTTCGACCATAGCACGATACGACATGTCAGCAGAGGTAGACCATATGGGCCCTTAAGCCCGCTCTGCCATTCAATGAGATCATGGCTGATCTGATTATTTCACTTACCTACCACATCCCCATAATCTTCAATTCTCTTACTGATTAAAAATCTATCTCAGCCGTAAATACATTTAACAAACCAGAATCCACAGCCCTCTACAGTTAAGAATGCCACAGATTCACTACCCTCCGAGAAGAAATTCCTCTTCACCTCTGTCTTAAATGGGTGACCCCATTACTGAGATTATGCTCTCAGATCTGAGATACCCTCATAAGGGAAACAAACTTTGCACATTTACTCTGTCAAGTCCCCTAAGAATTTTATATGTTTTCATAAAGCCATGTCTCATTCTTCCAAACTCCAACAGAGGCCCAAACTACTCAACCTCTACTCATAAGACAGCACCTCTATATCTGGGATCAACCTAGTGAACCTTCTGTGCACCGCACAGATGCTGCCAGACCTACAGAATTTCTCCAACAATTTTCTGTTTTTGTTTTAGATTTCCAGCAACCACAGTTCTTTGTTTTACTTCCCCTTATTTTTAAACTTCAACTCTTTGAAATAAAGACCAACATTCCATTTGCCTTCCCTATTACCCGCTGAACTTGTGTGCCAGCTTCTTGTGATTTATGAATGTCGACTCCCAAATCACTGTGCTGTAGCATTCTGCAGACTTTCTCCATTTAAATAATATCCATCTATTCTTCCTGCCAAAGTGCATAATTTCGCATTTCCTCACATTGTGTTCCATCTGCCAAGTTTTTGTCCACTTCTTTAACCTCTCTTTATCACTTTGCAGACTCTTTATGCCATCCTCATTATTTGCCTGCCGACCTATTCTTGTGTCATCCCAATTTATAGTAAATAATAATTGTGACCTGAGCACTGATTCCTGTAGCACTTTATTCTTTACAGATTGCCATCCTGGAAATACCCATGTTAATATACTATGGGAACTTATATTACAAAGTGACATAGCATGTGGAAGCTTGGCAAATGTCCTCTGAAAATCTAAATATATTACATCCACTGCTTCCCTTTTATCTATCCTGCTTGTTATCTCCTCGGAGTTCTAATACACTTGTTAGGGAAGATTCCAGCTACATGAGGTTGTGCTGACTTTGCCTAATCAAATTGGAAATACTCTGCCGATACATTCTTGATAATAGATTCTTAGTCTTCAAATGAAAGATGTTAAGTTAAATGGCTATCATTACCAGTTATTTGTCTCTTTCCCTTTCAAAATAAAGATGTTACATTAGCAGTTTTCCAATCCTCTGCAATGTTTCTAAAATCTAAAGATTCTTGGAAAATTACTACCAATACATCCACTACCTCTGCAACTATTTATTTTAATATCATTAGTGGGCGGCACAGTGGCACAGTGGTTAGCACTGCTGCCTCACAGCGCCAGAGACCCGGGTTCAGTTCCCGCCTCAGGCGACTGACTGTGTGGAGTTTGCACGTTCTCCCCGTGTCTGCGTGGGTTTCCTCCGGGTGCTCCGGTTTCCTCCCACAGTCCAAAGATGTGCAGGGTCAGGTGAATTGGCCATACTAAATTGCCTGTAGTGTTAGGTAAGGGGTAAATGTAGGGGTATGGGGTGGGTTTCGCTTCGGCGGGTCGGTGTGGACTTGTTGGGCCGAAGGGCCTGTTTCCACACTGTAATCTAATCTAATCTAATCTAATCTAATCTAATCTAATCTAATCTATAGGATGCAGCTGCTCCAGTTGTGTAGAGAATAGCACTTCTATCTTGAGTTGCCATTTAGTACCTGCCAGATAGTTTGTCAAGTTCTCTGTCAAGTCCCCTAAGAATTTTATATGTTTCCATAAAGCCATGTCTCATTCTTCCAAACTCCAACAGAGGCCCAAACTACTCAACCTCTACTCATAAGACAGCACCTCTATATCTGGGATCAACCTAGTGAACCTTCTGTGCACCGCACAGATGCTGCCAGACCTACAGAATTTCTCCAACAATTTTCTGTTTTTGTTTTAGATTTCCAGCAACCACAGTTCTTTGTTTTACTTCCCCTTACTTTTAAACTTCAACCCTTTGAAATAAAGACCAACATTCCATTTGCCTCCCAAGCCTCCATGTTTCTTTCTTCCTTGAAATCCCTGTCAAGCCCATCACTCCTGATCTTGCACATATCTCTTTGAATAATGAGTTAATCTCCAAACATGTCCCTGATCCCTGGCCCTGTAGCTTAGTCACACCAATCATCATGCTGCACTGACCCCTTTGCAATCAGTAGCGAGTAGTCAAGAATGTGGTCATGTTGCTGTATGGCACCATGCTACATATATTTTACACCTGCACCATGAACTAGCAGTACTCTTGGCAAACAGTTGGCTCTTTGGGGTCACAAGTCAAGAATCTGTATCACTTCAGTCTGAGAAGTGAGCCACAGTCAGACCTGCAGGTCCAATGAACCAGTCTGGGGAGCAGCACAGACACCAGACCAGGTTCTGATCAGCCATCAATTGGGTTTGTCCCTTCAAATTGATCAGTGTTAGGTAATCTTCAGTCTCAGGGGTCAGCTTAATGAAAGTCATGGCCCATCACTCTAGCAGGGAATTGGGTATAGCAGGCTAGAACGCAGAATGGATAATTGTGAAGGAGGGAAACTCAATGTATAATTTATGGAGACAATAGTGCATTGAAGGAATTTAGTTACAATGGGAGTGGGGGGGTGGGGTCATCAATGGTCACAACCACTCTGATTGCAAAGGGGTCAGTGCAGCATGATGATTGGTGTGACTAAGCTACAGGGCCAGGGATCAGGGACATGTTTGGAGATTAACTCATTATTCAAAGAGATATGTGCAAGATCAGGAGTGATGGGCTTGACAGGGATTGCAAGGAAGAAAGAAACATGGAGGTTTGGGGGAACCCTTAGGAAATAAAACATCAAGATTCAGCCTGTGATTCACTGAGCCAAGTGTGACCCACATTACCTTCTATACTCATTTAGTTGTCCAATCACTACAAAGTCTCAAAGAAATGAAATTGGACAGATCACCTGGCATTGACATAGGCACTCGAAAAGACAATGGCAGAAACAGCCCTGTTGATCCTGCAAAGTCCTGCTCATTAACATCTGGGGCTAGTGCCAAATTTGGGAGAGCTACAACCCACAGCAGGTCGGCTGCAGTGGTTCAAGAACACAGCTCACCACCACCTTCTCAAGGGCAATTAGGGACAGGCAATAAATGCTGGCCAGCCAGTGACACGCACATCCCACAAAATGAATAAATACAGAATTGTAAATGTGCAATGGAAATGGAAGCGACCACATTTAGAACGGGTGAGTATTTCTTTTTCTGAGCACACAAGCTCTATTTGCGAGCATTGTGAGGCCTTTCAAGGGCCAATTGCATTAATCAGGCATTTTCACAGTACAGGTTGAAGTAATCTGTAAACATAGTACCCTGTATGTGAACTACATGCAGTGTCTGGCTGTGTAGGATACAGGTCCTCATCTTGAACAATCTTGACCATGTCAGTGGTCATTACAAATTAATCATAGTCATCTCTGTGAAGCAGACGTAATCACAGATAACCTTTGAAGTGTCACCTTTGGGACACAATTCACAAGATAATCCAAGACGTCTTAGGTTTCTGATGGGCATGTAACTGATTTCCTCTTACCTTCACTCACAGAGTAACTGTAAGTATTCACCAATGTCCTCCCATATACAATGCTGTCTTTCTTGAGTGATGTGAGAGTACACAGTAGGAGATCTCAGTAATCAAATAGCACTTGCAATTTCCTATTGTATTTAGATGGCATGACTTGTGCTGTATTCATCATCATAAGGTCCCTATGTCAGAAGTCCATGTACAGTTATTCCATATCCCACTGCATGGATTCGTAGCTAAACTTTCAAGGGCCAGATACTTGCATGATGGTTACTGGGAGACCAGAGCTACATTCTGCAATCATGACTGACTCCATTATACAACACCCTGAGTAAAGCAGAGTATATATACAACGCTACATTAGAGTGGTGCTAGAAAAGCACAGCAGGTCAGGCAGCATCCCAAGAACAGGAAAATCGATGTTTCGGGCAAAAGCCCTTCATCACCATTCTTTGACCTGGCCATCATGAAACAGATGATAGGTCTGCTGCAGATGAGGCTTGGATCCTTGAATCACTCTGGGCGGGGCTATGCAACACAATCTAGACTATGCCACAATGCTTGCATGCTATGTGCCACAAAACTACAGCAGACAAAGAACAAGTTTGATGGATGTTGAAGAGTTCGGGCAGCAGCAACAATCTTCCGTGTAGGAAGACAAGGACATTGAGCAGGACAAATGTGACCTTCTGCATGAGTGAGCACGGCAGTGTGATGCATAACAAGCTGGACAAGGCTTAATTGACACCTATTCCAATAAATATGAGCTGGTGCAATGATCACTCATTTTCAGTTGTTGAATAAAAGTGAAAATTTTCAATCATTCGAAGGCTCTCCAGTATCTGATGGTCCCATATTGAACAATGAGATGATGTTAGACAACATTGGGCTTTGGGAAAGAATAGCACTCTCTTAAAATAGTTTCTCAGAATGCCACTAAGGACATATAATCTGTGTAATTTGTTTTTTTAAATAGCATTTACATACACATTTACCATTGTGTACTTGTGTCCGCAATGAAGTGTAATCCATGACATCTATATTACCTCAGAAGCTTTTCTTTTTGCTCCCCTTCCATGATGTGCACGACATAGCTTGTAGCACTTGACCAGGCACATGGCTGGCCTTTTGAAACAACGCTGGAAAACTCAGTGGTCCCAACATCAGTGAGTACTTCCCAGCAAGCAAAAGTGAAGATAACACAAGCAGGGTGCCATAGAGGTGTGGTGCATAATTAAGGTGGAAAATTGTTGAGATTAGCATGATTTTCACTAGGGCTCATGGAGAAACACCCTCCATGAAATTTAGAAATATTGATAATTAATCAATTTCTGGTAAAATTCAGCCCAATGTGCTTCATCTGGTCAACCTTTTGCCTAGCTATCACCAGCACTACTCAAGTTAACCACCAGGAGGCTCACGATATTTAATTATATATTGTCCTTTAACCAAACTTATTTCCATGGGCAGCTATTTTCCATTTCATACCTGACATATTGATGCCAAGAACAAAGAACAATATAGCACAGGAATAGGCCCTTTGGCCCTCCAAGCCTGCGCCAACACATTTTGCCCTTTCATACTAAAGCTTACAGGATCTGTATCCCTCTATTCCCTTACTATTAATGTATTTGTCCAGGTGTTTCTTGAATGCTGCTATTGTGTCTGTTTCTATTACCTCCTCTGCCAATGCATTCCAGCACTCACCACCCTTTGTGTGAAAAACTTGCATGTCTCTTTTAAACTCCCCTGCTTGCACCTTGAACCTGTGTCCCCTAGTAATTTATCCCTTCACCCTGGGGAAAAAGCCTCCTACTTTCCACTCTATCCATGCCAGTCACAATCTTATAAACTTCCCTCAGGTCGCTCCTCAACCTCCTGTATTCCAGTGAAAACAAACCAGTCTATCCAACCTTTCTTCGTAGCTAAATTCCCCAAACTTCCTGGTAAACATTTTCTGTACCCTCTCCAAAGCATCCACATCCTTCTGGTAGTGTGGTGACCAGAACTGTACACAATATTCCAAGTGTGGCTTAACTAAAGTTCTATAATGCTGCAGCATAACTTGTCTATCCTTATATTCAATTACCCTTCCAATCAAGGTAAGCAAGGTGTAAGTCCCTTTTTCTACCTTATCTACCTGCACACCCAGATCCCTCTGAATATCAGCACACCTAAGGATTCTGTTACTCACTGCATAATTTCCACATGTACTTGACCGTCCAAAATGTACCACCTCACATTTGTCTGGATTAAACTCCATCTGCCATTTGCCTCCAATTGATCTATATCCTGCTGTACCCTCTGACAATCCTCCTCACTATGCACAACTCCACCAATCTTTGTATTAAGTTAAAAATCACACAACACCAGGTTATAGTCCAACAGGTTTAATTGGAAGCACATTAGCTTTCGGAGCGACGCTCCTTCATCAGGTGATAGTGGAGGGCTCAATCCTAACAGAATTTATAGCAAAAATTTACAGTGTGATGTAACTGAAATTAGACATTGAAAAATTGATTGTCTGTTAAGCCTTTCATCTGTTAGAATACAGTGATAGTTTCACTTCGTTCATGTGTAAATCACAAAACCTTTTTTTTAAAAAGTTGCATTCTCTGGTTAGCTGTTAACAATGGTGATAACTAGACAATATGTTGGCCAACACCTTCACCTTATAGTTATGGACTACAACCTGGTGTTTTGTGATTTTTAACTTTGTACACCCCAGTCCAACACCGGCAACTCCAAATCAATCTTTGTATTGTGTGCAAACTTACTAATTAGACCAGCTTTATTTTCCTCCAAATCATTTATGTACATCACGAATTGCAGAGGTCCCAGCACTGATCCATGTGGAACACTGCTAGTCACAACCCTTCGTTCCAAAAACGCATCCTTCCACTGCTACCCTCTGTCACCAACTCACCCCTGATACCATGTGACTTCAACTTTAGTACCAGTCTGCCATAAGGGATCTTATCAAAGGCTTTACTGAAGTTCTCATAGACATTTTAACTTGTAATTGTCCAGAACGTAGTATACAGTACCTAACAAAGACCACTGGTTCCTGACTGAATCAGTTTACTCAATATTTTTAAGTCATATTGTTGACACATTTTATGACCCACCTCTATGGCCAGATGGAACCTGGACCTTCTGGCCCAGAGGTAGGGACATTACATTAATTGTCCCTCTTCACTTTTAAATTGGCAGTTTGAGAGGCCTTAGGGACTAAAACAGATACAGGAATAATGTACAAAGCAATAAGTATTAGCTTATAATATGCTGTTTACCCTTTTACTCCTTGATAGTTGGCTCAAGATTTCCTCCATGAAATTTTTCTCTACCTTTCAAACATGCCTGTTTTTGAAGGGGAATCCAGTAGGTTCATGGGAAGCTTCTCCCAGGACCTGATATCAATATCAAATCTCCTAACAGAAGCCTTCAGAGTTTCCTCACAACACTCCTTTTAACTTTCAAAAACTCAAGCTCTCCATAGAAGATTTTTATTGGTAAGCATATGTATGGCATTCTGGCTCCACGACCAACCCAACTTAATCTCCATCCAGTAGCATGACTGGCACACCAGGTCATGTGAGCACCTTAGAGCCTGGCACTTTCTTCTGCTGTACAATCCTCAGAAGCTTCGGAAGACATCTCAAATGAAAACAGATTGTCTTATTGGCATGATCCTGATAGAGTCTTAATCTCATGTGCGTGCAGCAGAGTGGGCAGAACTAGTGCTCTGTAGATTTGTAGGTAGAGTTTGATCGGCAGATTTCCTCTTCACTCCAGACCGATGTTCAAAATCTGCCAACAATTACACTTGCTTTGGCTATTCTTGCCTTGTCATCAATACAAGAGGCTTGGGAATATGTGACCAAGAGCTTTTTCATTGATAACAGAGAACCAATATGGTGTCATAAAAGTAGTCGAGGAAGTACTGAGATAGTGTTTTTTGTCCGACAGCTCCAGGAGAATTGCTAAGAACACAACTTGGACCTGTATACCTCACAATTAGATGTAACCAAAACCTTTCACAGTCAATCATGAACACCTTTGAAAGATAATGAAGGCTGCCCGAGGAGGTTGCAAGGGTTCTTGTTCAGAGTCTTCTGATGTATCTTCAGCCACTAACAGTATTAAACAGGATTGGATATTAGTGTGAATCCTCTTCAAGTATGTTGATCTCAGCCATGCTGTCCGATGCCTTCCATGCCTGGGGTCCTGGCATCGATAGTGGACATTGCATGAAATGGGAAGCTATTCAATCTGAGGTGATACGTGGTAAAGACCAAAGTCTCCAATGACGTTTTCATAATTTTATGTTTGTTGTTGGATTAGCTTCTATTTCATATATGGACATGCAATGTATGGACATGCAATGTAGCATCATCATTCTCCAATGCATGGAATAAGTTTGGCCTTCTGATCAGCACAACGAAAACTGAAATAATGTATCAGGCTGTTCCAGGGAAGTCCTATGTTGAACCCAAGGTTTCGGTTCATTACCAGCATATATGATAAAACAACAAAAGGAAATTCTGGGATATGAATGGTTAGTAAATAGAAACAAAGAGGGGATCTGAGTAAGATAGTGAAGCATAGCAGACGCAGAACAGCACACAATAGCTATCACAAATTTAGAAAAAAGGATAACAGAAAAATACCAGAGCAGCACAGGGAACATATCAATGAAAAGGCAAATGTAGTTTGGAAGGAGAATTGTTGACAGGGGTAGGGGCAAATAAAACAAGACCAACAAACAGAAAGGAGATCAAAAGAAACCAGGAAAGATAGAGTATCAAACAATGGAAATGAAAATAAATGTGAGTGCATCAGATAATTGGAAAGGAGAAATGAACAAGAAAAACAGTGCAATAATATTAACCAAAACAAGACTAACTGAAAAAAAGGCAATCCATGCAGTCGCAGTCCAAGGTTTTCAGAACGTCTCCAGATAGTTTTGTGGATAAGCATCAGCGAATATAACTTGAATTTTGTCTTAGTACTTATACATGATTTATACATGACTTGGGCATAAGGAGCACAATCACAAAATGTATTAATAACACTTACGTTGGAGGTTTAACAAAGTGAGGGAAAATGTAAAGAAGATCAGGGAAACACAGACAACTCATTCACGTGAGCAGGTAATTTAATATGAATATAATTTAACATTTTTTGGGAGGGGAAACAAGTAATAGGTGTCACAATCAAACAAAAGTAGCTGAATGTTGTGGATAAACAGAGAAAACTAGTGATGACTTAAATACATAACTCAAAATAAATATGCTTTCACTATATAAAAAGTCATAAAAGGTCATAAAATATACCAGATGTCACAGATGTACATAAGGCATTGATTAGGACATACTTAAAATACTGTGTGTAATTTGAGGAACCCAAGAACAATATAGCAAAGCCATAAACAGCATAAATCACAGGCTTGCCTTGGTTATATTAGCAGGTGGGAAACTACAGTTTATTTTATTCTTTCACTGGATCTGGGTGTTGCTGACTGGGACAACATTTGTCACCTGTCCCTAAGTGCCCATGAAGTGGTAGAGGTCAGGAAAAAAATAAGATAGCAGAAGTTTCAGACTGGAGAAGCAATTTGGTCATCTAGACCACCAATCCACAGTATTCCCTTGTTGTACTTGTAATAACCTTGACTCTCATTTGTTGACAAGAAACTTCTTGTTTCTTCTTGAGTTTAGCAAAGGATAGCTAAGGAATTGACAGAGAGAAAAAATAGCATTAAGAAATAAACTAGCAAGAAACATAAAAGTTTAAGGAAATCAAAACTAAACATGGGTCTCTATGCAGTTACAAGAGAAATGATATTGTGAAGCAAAGAAATGGCAGTCATTAAATAAACACTTTCTATAGTGTACTCAGAAAACTCGCACAACTGAAAGCACAAAATATTATCAAAATAGTGAGGCATCTAGGGCCTACTGAGGAAGAGAAATTTAAAGAAACATGGAAACAATACTAGAGAAATGAAGGTGATTCAAAGACAACAAATCTCCTGAACTAGATGCCCTAAACCTTGGGTTTTAAAACAGATGGTTGCAGATAAAGCAGATGAATTGATTTTTCATCTTCCAGAATTACCAATATTTCAGAATAGTTCGCCCTGATTAAAATACAATAAACGTAACCCATTACTGAGGATAGAAGAAAGAACATATGTAACAATGGGCCATTTAACCTGACATCAGTATCAGGGAAATTGCTAGAATCTATTATTAGAGACATTGTAACAGTGCATCTAGAAAACCACAATGCCTGAATAGTAGTGGAAACAGAATTGTTAGCCATTATTATTTCTCTGAAATGGATAGTAGTTAAATGTGAAAATCCAGAATTTGATGTCTGCAATTTTATGCTTCTCCATACAGTATGCTACTGAAGTCCCTGCAGATTGCGATCAAGTAGTAATGACAACTAATGAGAACCTGCTATTAACTTGATTCACAAACTTGAAAATGTTACACCTTGAGTAAGGTGTGTGCCTGGGTTTTTGAAACATACTAAGTCCATAATTGTGAGGAGCATAATTGGACCTGAAAAATTAATTTTTAATTTGTGTAAGGTTAAATTTCTCAATTATGATTAAAAAAAAACTTACAGCATTAAAATAACTTGCAAAGTTTTAATATTTTCAACTATATCTTAATCCAACACACATATTCTGACTTTTTTTCAGATTCTCAAAAATTTTACTTTAGTGTGGAAAAACAACTGCATTTTAATGCCCACCCCACTTGACAGAAACGGAAAAGGGGACACAGACAAGAAAATGGAATTGAGTCAATAACCACAATAGTCATGATCTAATTGAATGTTGAGCAGGCTCAAAAAACTGCTCTTAATTTCTATATTCCTACATCATTGTTGAACAATGCTTGCAATATATAAACTAAAATTTAGACAGGAGAAATACATGGACAAATGGATAGATACACTTCTTTGAAGACTGTGGCAAGTGCCATCACTTTATTGTTGCCTTTAAAATCCAAACAAATGTGACTGGGAAGCATTAGTATAATGTTTGATCAAATGTGTTTGAGTAGTTTTAGACTATAACTAACAGGATTGATGGTGGGAACCAAAGGTATATTAATGCAACTGGATTTTCACAAAGTATTCTGATTCTGCAACTTGTAATGATTATTCATAACTAAAATGAAAGGACAATGTGAAATGTATCCAATTTTGTTGATAATACAAGACTAGGTGAGAAAATAAGCTGTGAGGTGAATACAAAAGTCTTCTAAGAGATGTAGAAAAGTAGGTGGTCAAGAAAGTGGCAGACGAACTATAGAGAAATCTGAAGCTGTCCACTTTAGTAGGAAGAATAGGAAAACAGATTATATTTTTAAAAGGTGAGAGGCTTGAAGATAAAACAAAGCACTGTGATTTGAAACAAAAACAGAAATTGCAGGCGAAACTCCATAGATCTGAGAGCATCTGTGGGAAGAAAGCAGAGTTAATGTTTCAAGTCCGGTGATTCCCGTTCTCATGAAGAGTTACCGGATTCAAGATGTTAACTCTGCTTTCTTTCCATAGATGTTACCAGACCTGCTGAGTTTCACCAGCAATTTCTGTTTTTGTTTCAGAGACTTGAAGATATTGATTTTCAGAGAGACCTAGTATCCTTGAATACAAATCTCACAGCTAATCAAAGACCTAATAGGGAGAAAATTAGATGTTATCCTTTGTAATAAACAGGATTGGAATATAAGCATAAAGAAGTCATACTGCAAATGTACATGGTCTTGGTGAGACCACAACCAGAGCACAATGTGCTGTGAATCTTTGTAATTCTCTACCTAAGAGCTATTACTGTTTAGTTGCAGAGAATATTCTAGATGGAGGCCTACACATCATTTGGGTATTCATGGAATTAGGGATTATGGGGATAATGTGAGATAATGAAGTTGAGATAGAAGATCATCCATTATGTTATTAAATCATGGAATTGACTGAATGTCTTACGCTTACATCTTATATTCTTGTGTTCAATACCTAAAAGCTTCAAGTTCCACAGCTTCAGTTGATTGTTGCTGCTGCTCCCCATATCGAATTCCATCGTTTTGTTTCCCTTGAACAAAACGTTGTTGTTGTGATTTAGTGACTATTCCATGGCCTTTGTCAACATTTAAAGCTGGCAACTAAAACAACAAACACAAACAAAACAATTCATCTCTTATTTTCTGCCATAGTTCCACACTTATATTGATCAATCATTCATTCTTGACATTAGAAAGAAAAGACATATACCGACAATTTGTACAATTAGGTTAGTTATAATTCTCAATATTTATAAAATGGTCTGGTAAAAGTTACCAAATAAACTAGTTTCAAAATTATAAATATTCTAATAAGTGCCTAGGTTTCACCAACAGTTTGTCAGTCAGGTTTTATGGAGACATGCAACTTTGGATCACTTCCACCTCCCCTAATGTCCAGCTATGCAGCATAGCAACAAGCCTAGGAGTAGGACATCAATTCTTTTTAATTCATTCCTGAAATGTAGGGATCACTGGCAAGGTCAGTATTCATTGTTCATTCTTAATTGTCCTTGAAAAGATGGTGGCTCTTGAACCCATTGGAGTCTTTAGAATATAGGTAAGCCCACTGTTAAGAAGGAGGTCCCAGGAATTTAACTACTTGTAAATTAAGGAATAGAGGAATGTTTCCAAGTCATGATGATTTGTAACTTGAAGGGGAGGTTGCAGGTGGTATAGTTCCATTTATCTACTGCTCTTATTCTAGGTGATATTGGTAAAGGTTTCTGATTTGGAAGTTGCTGTCAAAAGAGCCTGGTCAAGTAGCTGCAATACATCATTTAGTTGGAACATATTGCTGCCACTGTGTACTGGCATACACTGGAGGAGGGAAATGATGAAGATCGTGGATTCACTAACAACCAAGTAAGTTTCTTTGCCCTAGATGTTGTCAAGCTTTTTGAGTGTTGTTTGAGCTGCACTTACCCAGTGTGAATCCCATTGTACATGTGACCTATATCTTGTATTTAATAGATACGCTTAGGGATGTGAAGAAGTAAAGAACTCACTAGGGAATTCTTAGCTTCTTACAGCTCTTGAAGTTATTTATGTCTTTGATCTGGTTAAGTTTATGGTCAATATTCACCAGAAGATATTGGTAATGAGGATTCAGTAATGGAATTGCCATTAATTGTTGAAGGAAGCTGTTTAGATTCCCTCTTGGATAGTCATTGACTAGCACTTGTCTGAAAAGAATGTTATTTGGAAATTACCAATCCAAGCCTGAATATTCTCTGAACCTTCCTGCATGTAGAAGTTCCAGTGTCTGAGAAATTATGAATAGTACTGAATACTGTGCTATCATCAGCAAACATTTCCACTTCTAATATTAGCATGGAAAGTATATCATAGAATAAGGAGCTGAAAAATGGATGAACGTAGGGAATTACTCTGACAAAATGATGCAGCAAAGACCTGACTGAGCGGATTAACTTCAACAATCATGACTATATTCCTTTAGGCTATTAATCCTACCATTGATTCCCATTGACTTCAATTTTGCTAGGGCTCTTTGATGCCACATTTGGTGATATGCTACTTTAAAGTCAATCTCTCTCACTTCAGCTCTTGAATTCACCTCTTTTGCTCACTTCTGGATTAGGACTATAATGAGTCTTGGGGAATGGTTGATAACACTGTTTAGAACAACCTTAATCACTTTGTAGATGATTGAGGGTAACTGATAGAGTGTAATCAGGGTGCATTTATCCTGCTTATTTTGGACAGGACCTATGAGACAATTTTCCTCATTAATTTTCCTCTAATTGAATTTTGGACAGTTACATGCTAATGAAAAGCAGCACAATTGTTTAATAATAAACAAAATAACATTTTGTTTTCGTATTATGCCAATAATGCATAACCAAAATATGCATGGTTCATTGTTAAAGATACTATGGATAGAAATATTCTCTCATTTAAAGTGAAATAAATCCCATTTATAGCACAGCATTGCTTTTTCTAAAACAGGCACTATACTATGGGTGATCATACCTGCTGTTTGCTTGCTGGTACATTCAAAAGATTAAGTAGTCGCTTCAGGTCTGAATATTCTCTAAAACAAAAGAAATCTTCAGATAGTTGAAAAGATAATTAATAATTAAATGTCAGCCTTTCATCCCATTAGTGCTTAATGCAACTTTAAAATATAGTATTATTAATTTTTCTGCAACTGTTGATAAATAAAGACTTTTTTATAAAAAAGACTTACTTTGCTTTTAGATAGCACATTTCAAGAACAACAAAGTATTTTTGAAATAATTACTCTCTGATGTAGGAAGACATTCAAATATTCTTTTGTGCATATCCAGAATCACAAATTCACTATAATTACTTTAATTGCACAGAATAGACGTAAACAAATGCATTTTTAAGCAGGGTTTATAAAAAATTCAGTTGAAAATCATAAGTCATTAGCAGATATTCCAACTACCATCAGAACAGTTTCGACCAGTGGTAATCCTGTTGAAAATTAGTACTTACCTGTCAGTGACTTCTCCGTCACAATTCAGAGTCTAGCTATCTGAAGACACTTGGATAATGACTAAGATAGGTTTGTGGGGCAAGTGGGGAAGGTTGGGGAGGTAGAGCACCAGGTAAGTTGGTGATTGTACCAGTGGCAGCACTAAGGTTGGGGAGAGGGGAGGGGTCAGAACAGTTTGGGGATTTGTCATGCCTGGCGGGGTTCAGTCGAGACAGGAGCTGTGGTGACACCATCAGATTTGGCATGGTTGGGTTGGAGTGGAGGGAATCAGGTCTGATGGGGCTGTACTGGGAGATTAGGTGCCAGGTCTGGACATGACTAGGGAGGTCATTCAAGTCTTTCAAGGTAAGGTCAGTGCAGGAGGGTTGGGTCGGATATCCAGGACAGCAGGGTCAGTTTGGTGTGGGATGTCAAGTCCAGCAGGGCCAGATCAGGTCAGTACGGGGCAGTTTTGAGGTCTTAGGAGGTGGGTTTAGAGAGTAAGGTTGAGTGCAGGGAGAAGTCAGGATGAGGGGGTGTAATTGGGGAAGTAAGGCGTGAGTCAGGGGTTCAGTTTAATAATTATTATGGAGTTAGAAAGTAGGATTTTAATTTGCTAGCTGTTCCTGGGTAGCTATTAAGCTTATATGCATTGGAATATTCTAAATTCTCCAGTTTTAATGGACTCCTTTGGAGTGTTACAAACACTGTAGAATTGCCCTCAGATGTTTATGAGTAATCCCTATGGAGTTAGCTGTGTTGGGAATTCTGCAACATCTCAAACCACAACTGCAGCCACAACGGCTATCTGGCCATTGGTATAACTGGGCCATTTAGTCTGTTCCTCTTCCTCCTGTTACTGTCAACCTGCTAAATATTTACTATTTATTTTTATGTCAGATTTCCAATATATGTTATTTTTGTTGAAGTAGGGCAATAGGAATTTTCTAAGTGCTGGGTGAGGAGTTGCACACTAAAACTTGGATTAACATTTTGATTTTAAATTGAAAAACTGAGGTAATAACTAAATTGAAGTTAAATTTTAAACAAAAAAATGCCTGACAGTGTTAATTAATTGTCATTGTACAGGACATTGGTTAGGCCACTGTTGGAATATTGCGTGCAATTCTAGTCTCCTTCCTATCGGAAAGATGTTTTGAAACTTGAAAGGGTTCAGAAAAGATTTACAAGGATGTTGCCAGGGTTGGAGGATTTGAGCTATAGGGAGAGGCTGAATAGGCTGGGGCTGTTTTCCCTTGAGCTTCGGAGGCTGAGGGGTGACCTTATAGAGGTTTACAAAATTATGAGGGGCATGGATAGGGTAAATAGACAAAGTCTTTTCCCTGGGATCGGGGAGTCCAGAACTAGAGGGCATAGGTTTAGGGTGAGAGGGGATGGACCTGTTTAGCTATGAAGAGAGACTTGATAAAAAAATTTTTTTTTTGAGAGCAGAGAAAGCTGAGAGGAGACCTGATTGAGGTGTATAAGGCTATGAAGGGCCTGGACACGATGGATAAAAAAGCAGCTATTTTCCTGAATTCAAAGGTTAATAACAGAGTGGAATAATTTTAAGGTGAAAGTGAGGAAATCTAGAGGGGATTTGAGGAAAATCTTTTTTACCCAAAGAGTGGTAGGAACCTGGAATGCACTGCCTCGGAGGGCAATTGAGGTGGGAAACTTACAACCTTTAAAAAGTAAAATAAAACTCGATAAAACTGTGGATGGTGGAAATTTGAAACAAAAACGAATTACTGGAATGATTTCACTGAGAGAAAATTGGCTATTTTGGGAAAATATAACAAAGCAAACCCTGTATTTCACAAATTCCAAAGAAAAGTCTTGGAGCTACTGGTGAAGGTGAAGACTCTCCACCATATGAGAAACCAAAACATTAATGGAATTAACAGCCCTAATAATGCATTTTAGAACGTAGAAAAATGTCAATGGAGTAAGTTTTTATCTGGCGTCAGAATGTGGTTATTAACAAATTGCCAACATAATTATCAACATAATATTCTTCTTTACTCTCTTCATGCATGATTATTGTGCCATACATACATCTGTTCCTTTGTAGTATTGCACCATAATCAGTAATGCCCATTTTGATCTGATCTTATTGCATATTTTAGAAACCTTTGCTGGTGTCCAAGTATTTGTATTTCTAACTTGCACTCTCTGCCCAGTGTGCAGTTTTAGTAACCTTCTTTCTGCTTACTCATCATGTATCTCTTTCTTTCTCCTCCATGCTTGAAGAATGTCTTGTGCCTTGAAACAGTTAGATAAATGGTTGCTGGGCAAGATTGTTTACACCTGACCTCTGGGCATAAGTTGTACTGAGGATTGTCATCTCCTCATTGGTGTTGCATGAAAATGTATCATTGTGATGTGAAAATCTTGCTTTGTTGTTTGTACTCTTACATATATCATATGTCCTGCATGATATTGGTCATTCTACTTAGTAGCATGTCTTGAAATGGTTTGTCATTCACTACTGTGGTCTGAAGTCTGATACTATTTTATCTAGGACACAGAACAAATGGAAAATAGTAGTTATCGTGTCAGAAACAATTTCCTAGTTTTATAGCATGTAAGATCTTGCTGTCAGGCTCTTCCAGAGAGAATCAAAGATATATTGGTGATTGTCTCTCCACAGCAAATCTTGCAGTGGAGATACCTTGTCCATAAAGTTGGAAATAATATAGCAAGAAGAAATTAATAAATATGAGGCAGTGACTAGATCCTCATTACGTTGTGGTATCAGTGATTATTTACTATCCTTGATCTAACCTCGATTGGGATGGACTTCTTGGGGAAAGCAACTGGACTCAAGATCTGTGTTGGTAAATACAAGCCCTTGCCATTAAGCTACTGTCTGCAGTAAGTGAAAGTTGTGGTCTTGCTCTGTCTTTGCCATATCCATGATATTGTCAGCAATGCAAAATAAATCTAGGCACTTTCTCAGGAATGTTTATGTGCTAACAGGTAACCCAAAATGATAACCATTGGGATACCAAATGGTATCCTAAATGACACAAGCACTTGAAACTCTTCTGTTAGATGGAAGGATCACTATCTATACATTTCATCTAGCTTGGAAAAGAATCTTGCTCTGAAAAAACTTAGGATTTAATCCTCCAGTAGTAATATTTGTTGAACAGCTGTTTAAAAGGTGAGGCCCCTTGGAGCTAGGCAGGAACCTCGATTATCTGGCAAGATCGCAAGGTCCCAATGCTTGGCTAAACTATGTTTTCCAGCGTGCGATTAGCCAGAATTCGATTAACCAAATGAAATACTCTGCGGATAATCGAAGTCCCTCTGTGTTATCTTTCATTAAAATGAATGTGATGGAGCGACAGCAGTTTGTGTGGTGGCACAACTTCCAAATTGTTTCATTTCACTATAGTTTGTTCAGTTTCACCCAAAACATCTCCGGAATGCGCCTGTAGCATTTCCTTAGAGGATCAGTAAATGAGATTGCATCATCCTTAAAATAGTCGATTACATCAAATCTATCTGGGTACAGGTATTTGAGATCATTGACTGATTGAATTTTGTCATATATGGTCTGTTTCGCCGCAGTTGATGTGGTTTGAATCTCATGAATTGCAACTAGACCTGTGCAAACTGGCAATCCTCCCACTTCTGGACTATTGGGTATCCATCAAGTAGATTTTGTAAAACCAAGGACAACTTACCTTTTGGCACTGCATTGTTTTTCTTCCAATGCATGGAATTAGTGATCTGTTCTTCACTGAGATAGTCTCCCCACTGCTGTACAATGAAGTGCAACTTACTGAAAGTCATGCCTTTCAGGATGCAAAGTCATAACACCTTAATATGTTTGCAGTAGCTTGCATGTTGATTTTAATTTTAATGCGTGTTGTCCTGCCTTTTCAGACATATGGTAGTAATGTTTGTAAAAGCTAATGGTCACTGTGTACCTTTGACCTGGTGTGTGAGGTTAACAACATGGAAAATTTGATAATCTTTTGAATTTTGCTTTCCACTTGGTTGACCTTAAAACTTATTGGTGTATTTATGCACCACTTTCTTTGGTGCCAGTGTTCTGGGGTATAGTTTGGCCTTTGGAACCAGATTTTCTGCATGTGTGCCACAGGCTTTATTGATATCCAGAAAAGCTGGACAGCTTTTGGGTAGGTGTGAAAAATTCATCTGTTAATTATTTGTTGGTTTGATGCACTTTGCTGACTGCAGTAATAGTGTTGGCTGCACTTAAAGTATGCAATAATTGTCAGTCTGTCACTTTTGTAATGTGTCCATCCTCAAGTAGTGTGTTATTGGTATGGCCCCTTTCTCTTGCCTGAATGATCCTTTCTAAAGCTTTAATTAATGTAGAGATATTGACTAACTCAATGAGCTTCCCTGACAGTTCTTCTTCACAAAAGTCACACTTATGACCCTTGCCACGGTATCTTCTGACAAACAGGTCAATAGACTTTTGGGATTGTTATCTTTATGAGTTGGAGTTCGCTAATCCTGAAGTTAATCCTTACCTTGAGCTGGTCCTCAAAAACCTTCAAGACCTTTTATGGAATTTTCTGATAATCCATGGAAAGTCCCTCCTTGCCTATGATGAACAAGATTCCTGGATCTTTTTTCTTAAGATCATTTATCACATGGTCTATAAATAGAACTGCACACATTGCTGGAATAGCTTCAATTCAGTAAAGGTGTCACTGAATGCACAGTCCATACTGTGGTTTCTGCTATCCACAATTCCATCTTAAAAGTATTGGACTCTACCACTTTAAGCCATGTGTCCTTGATTGTGAGTCAGTATAAATTGAAAACTGGTTCTTCTTTAAAGCTGCTGTTCTGAGAAACTGTTTCTTATGTATTGACTGACTGCTAGAACAAAGCATTCTACATCCAGTTTCAGAATTGCAGTGCAATATCTTGTGTTCCAACTCAAATGTATATTTCAGCCTTTTTCTGTTTGGTTTTAAAAGACAATCACACAAATTTATTCAACCTGGGAAATAACTTACAATGTAATCAAGAGGAAATAAGCTCTTTTGTTTTGGTGCTTAGTACTTTTTCTACAGATCTGTACAGATGCCTGTACTCATAGAAAGTGGTGGTGCCTGTCAGAGAATCACAATGCTATGCATCCCTTCTCCAATGTTTTCAGGATCAATGTCCATCACAGAGCACAAAGCTTTCAGAATGCCAGTGCTTATCCAGGTGTACAGCGCCCTTTTAAACCTGGCATTGATATCCACTGACTGGCAAGTTTTTCTGGGAACAGCACATGGTAAGAGGGGACGATAATCAGGAGAGAGATGCACTATGTGGGTGGGGTAGGTAGTTAATGAGGCAATTTTGTTAGGTATTGTCAAGAGAACTTCTTAGGTCTTGCAGCAAGAAACCCTCCAAAAAGACTTGAAACTGACACTGAGCTAAAAAGCTAAAATTCAGCACACAGTAGCAGACATTTCAAGGGCTATTTCAGAATATTCTGAATAAGTACATTCCTAGTAATTTTCCTAAAAAGAAAAATTCTAAAGGGAGAACTCTTAACTTTTAACTTGAGATGTTAAAGAAAGTATCAAACTGAGCAAAGATGAATGGCAGGCAAAACAACTGAACAGAAAATAAATATGGGCAGAGAATCGCTATGAGATTTATCTGGAGGAATAAACTAGAGTATGAAGCCAACTACAAATGGACAGCAAGAGCTTTTATAGGCATTTAAAAAGGAAAAGAGTAAGTAAAGTGTGCATTGCTTCTCTAGATATTGAGAAGTTCATAATAGGTAATAAATATAGGATGAAATGAACAAATGTTTCGACCCTGTCTTCACTACAGAGAATACAAAAAAAACTTTCCAACGATTGCTGCACATCAGGAGTTGGACTGGAGACAGGAACTTAGTGAAATAATAATGATGGGGACAGTGGTACTAAGCAAACTGATAGAGCTGCAAGCCTCATCCTGGGTCTTAAGAGATGGCTAATGAGCTAGTACATGTGTTGGTGTTAATTTTCCAAAATTCTTTTGATTCAGGATAAACTTCCATCAGAGTGGAAAGTAGTGATTAAAATCCATCTATTCAAGGTGGGAAACCTGAGATCATTTAGCTTGAAGATTGCAATGGAAAAAGTAGTAGAATTGAACAGCCAAGAGATTATGGCTGCACATTTAGAAAACATCAGATAATTGCATTATTTTGTCAAAGGGAAATCATATTTAGAGCTGAAAATGTGTTGCTGGAAAAGCGCAGCAGGTCAGGCAGCATCCAAGGAACAGGAGAATCAACGTTTCGGGCATAAGCCCTTCTTCAGGAATGAGGAAAGTGTGTCCAGCAGGCTAAGATAAAAGGTAGGGAGGAGGGACTTGGGGGAGGGGCGTTGGAATTGCGATAGGTGGAGGGAGGTTAAGGTGAGGGTGATAGGCCGGAGTGGGGTGGGGACGGAGAGGTCAGGAAGAAGATTGCAGGTTAGGAAGGCGGTGCTGAGTTCAAGGGATTTGACTGACACAAGGTGGGGGGAGGGGAAATGAGGAAACTGGAGAAATCTGAGTTCATCCCTTGTGGTTGGAGGGTTCCCAGGCAGAAGATGAGGCACTCTTCCTCTAACCATCGTGTTGCCATGGTCTGGCGATGGAGGAGTCCAAGGACCTGCATATCCTTGGTGGAGTGGGAGGGGGAGTTAAAGTGTTGGGCTACAGGGTGGTTGGGTTGGTTGGTCCGGGTGTCCCAGAGGTCTTCTGTGAAACGTTCCGCAAGTAGGCGGCCTGTCTCCCCAATATAGAGGAGGCCACATCGGGTGCAGCGGATGCAATAGATGATGTGCGTGGAGGTGCAGGTGAATTTGTGCCGGATATGGAAGTGTCCCTTGGGGCCTTGGAGGGAAGTAAGGGGGGAGGTGTGGGCGCAAGTTTTGCATTTCTTGCGGTTGCAGGGGAAGGTGCCAGGAGTGGAGGTTGGGTTGGTGGGGGGTGTGGACCTGACGAGGGAGTCACGGAGGGAGTGGTCTTTTCAGAACACTGATAGGGGAGGGGAGGGAAATATATCCCTGGTGGTGGGGTC